>NC_044509.1:10652365-10712365 GCF_902362185.1 Chanos chanos
GGTACTGCCCATTGCAAATGTGCTGTAGCAAAGTGTGGCCTGCATTGTGCACAATTAACCTGGATGTACATAGCCACCGAAGCCATTCCGATTCTCAGGTCCAAATATAGTGGTACCATTGAGGTCGCTTTGATTAATGGCTGTTTGAGTGCAACGAGAGATTTAACCTTGGTCGCTCCTTCTTTAATTGTCTCTTATGAAACATGTTCTCTTGATTGCTTTATTGACATTTCCTTCTCAGCTCTAATTGATGCTCCTTTAATAATAGATGCTGAATGTTACAGAAGTTTTCTTGCCCGCGGTTTAAAAGGTGCGGTAAGCACTTTTTTTTTTTCTGTCGATTGATGCCGAATTTTCTCTATATTGCTCCTCACAGAAAACGCTGTAGGTCTTTACAACAACAAGGCAGTAAATGAAGAGCAAGTGGCAAGTCAAATGTTATGTCGCATGACTGACAGTGTCGAGACCCACAGCGTGAAAAGAGAGAGAGAGAGAGAGAGAGAGAGAAAGAGAGAGAGAGAAAAATAGAAAAGGGGCGAAGGGAAAGAGAGGGGGAAAATGTTTATCCCCACCAAGTGCTGTTTTCTAATTAATTTCTGTGAAAAGTGATTCTATTTTGGATTAAACGTCGCAGAGAGAGTGGGCGGACGCTCCTCCTGACTGTTGGGCGCCCGCTGTGTGACCTTCTGCCTCCGGCTTACTGAGTTTTTGGAGTCAGGTGTGTCTGGGTAACCACGGGACTCCACAGAGCTCCTGTACGTCCCGTCAGCGGCACAGGCCGTCGCCCACTGCCAGAACAGACACCCACACACACACACACACACACACACCACCGCTGCCCCAATTACTACTCCTACAGTAAGAGCTCAGTTACTCCAAAATGAAGATTAAAAACATCTGAAATGTAAAGATTATTGGTTAAATATATTTCTTAGACTTTCTTAGCCATCGATATTTTGCGCTCCCTCCATTTAATTTGGATTTGGATGCCTAACAGTGTTATTAATACTATGAATAAGTTAGTGCTGTAGTGAGTCACTTACACACACACATACACACACACACATAAATAAATTCAGTAAGGACAGGGGGGTTTTAGATGTAGTGGGTGTAAATCTATGCTAGATGTTTATGTTGAATGCGATCGTGCATATTTTTAGCACCCCCATCATCAGTACATAAAAATGTAATGCATATTTAGACATTAAGCCGTTTGCTCTGAAATCCTGTTTGAAATTCAGTTACACTTCATCGCGAGGCTCTGACTGTTTATGTTCGTGCCTCTGTTACAGTCAGTCGTATGGAATTGAACTATAATTTGTTCGTTAGATTTGTTTCACGTTTTTGAAGTTGTCAGTTTGTTTCCTTTTTAGTGTTTGCTTTGTCAGCGTTGTTGCCTCAACATGAATTTAATTGGATCATTGTCTTAGTAGGGGGGACGTATTAGGCATCACCAGTTAAAACAGACTACAAAAGTAGCTTCCTTTTGATATTCATTGCAGTAAATCTTTTGTTTATTGTGTTGTACTGGAAAACATGTTTATTATTTTACACTGCTTGTTGTTTCACTTCAGGGCGGTGTGTGCGTATGTGTGTGTGTGTGTGTGTGTGTGTGTGTGCATGCACGCTTTTGTGTTCTGTACAGTGCTTCGAAGCATGAGCACAGTAACCTAAATGAAGAGTTCTCACTCTCTTACTCCTTTCATCTGAAACCACAAAGCAGCCACTGAGCTACATATTTAATTGGCCTTCGCCGCTGTAATTAACTGGGCTGTAAAGAGCAATCAAACTTCCAGTTAATTTCCACTTTCCTTCGCTTCTTACGGCCCCTACGGCTCCACCGGGAGTATACGTTCAATCTGTCTGCGACAGCACCTTCCTAATATCCCCTGAGATCACAACAGGTAAAAATATTTTTATGACATGCCAGTCAGATAGTGATTTCTGAAGTCACTGCTGGTCTGTCCTTATATAATTGTACAGCCCTTTGTTTTGAAGAGCAGACTGTTCGCTGGCTTTGAGGATTTGCATAAATGCATTGCATTCCATCCATCAAGCTCAAAGAACGGTCTAGAAATAAGGATCGCGGAAAAAACTGCAGTCACCGTTTAAACCGTGAATCGCACATTCCTGTGTAAATTTGGTTACAGACTTCTGTTTTAGTCTGAGCTGGCACCACCTTTAATGGGATATAGGTTGTAAGCGTCGTCTTCCTTTGCTTTTAACTCATGTTTTATTAAAAGGCGGACCGTTGGCGCTCACACGGAATGGGAGAAGGGAAAGCGTGCTGGATACACGCAAGCTCTTATCTCCCACACGCCGTTGTTTCACTGATTTACCGCAGTGTCGTGTCGGCCTGATACAAGGATGTTCCTTCCGCTTGATTCTCAAGTGAAAGATACGATCAAATATTAATGCAAGCCTGAGGGCTTTTTTTTTTTTTTTTTGCACTGAGGATATATGCATCATCCTTATGTGAATATGGAGATACAGAGAAAAAAAAACTTGCCCCCTACCCTGCCTCAGGCAGGAAGAGACCGTGTTATTATCTTGAGGTTCTTAAAAGAACAACAAGAAAAAAAAACCTCGTTTAACCTTTCAATGGATTTCTGGTGTGCTCAGCTTAATCTGTCGTTTCTGTTGGGCACTGTTAACCTGTTCAAAAGGTTGAACACAGTCAAGCGTAGTACAGTTTTGAATTTTTATTTGGATTTTGACTGTCTCAAGGGTGACTCCACTCTCCAGTCAAAATATGGTTTTGGATTAGTCTAAATCTTTGTCTGGGAAACCACCTGAATGTATATTGATTCAGTCTGCTAATCATGCTATCATAAACCCTGTAACAAATAACAACAACAACAATAATAATAATAATAATAATAATAATAATAATAAAATGACAAAAAGGCTGCCACTAAGTGACCACAGCCTACTGTACCGTGTACACTGTGGGTATACTTTCCATTGACCTTCTTTAAACAGCTAACCATGCAGATGTGACATTTGCACAGTGGGTGTCTTTCCAAAGTACAATAAATCATTTCCATGTTCTCAGTTTTAGTAACATTAGGTACCAGAGGTTTAGAAAATGTCTCATCAAATATTTGGTTAGGTTCCACTTGGGTTCCTGACAATATTAGATGGGATATGAGCAGAATTATTAATCCAACAAAGTGTGTGTGTGACACTACTACCAGTAATCTCTCGAGACCAGGAATTCTTCATTCATTCAGGAATTATTAACCTGAGGAGCTTAATATATATATATATATATATATATATATATATATATATATATATATATATATATATATATGTATATGCAGATTGGTTCATTTGTTTTAAACAGTAAAGTATATCTACTACCAGTAATCTCTCAAGACCAGGAATTCTGTGATTAAATGACTAAAAAAGACACCAGCTTGTTTCTCTTGATTCTGGGGATAGCCTACATGCTGTTGATACACAGATGTTGTTTTCTCATTGGTCGTTAAAAAGAAGTCAATCAATGTTTGTCAGTCAATCAGTTAATACGTCCCCCCCCAAAAAAAGAAAAGTAAATCCAAATGGAGAATGTCCATCTATCCATTCAAAACCTTGACCTTCTCTCAGAAACCTCTTTTTTTCTTCTTCTCCCCCCTCCCCCCCCCCCCCCCCCCCCATTCCAGCTGTTGCCTTTAAACTGACCCTTCTCTTACATTCACATGTCTGCTGTTTACCAGATAATCTTCTGTCCCTCCGCATGTCAGTGCCGTGGGCTGTTTTCGTTGGCCGTCCCATCCAGATGAAGATTTTGATGAGATAACGTGGCAGCGGTGGCTCAAATATGACATCGCTATGATCTGAATAAACACAAACAAGCCTCAATCACAAACAGCCAGCGAGCGTGACTCTCTACCTCAGCGTGTGTGAACGTGTGATCGTTTAGAAGTGTCACTGAGTCCCTAGATTGGGTTCATTTGCATACCTAAGTGTAATTACCTTCCATTGTTGCAGGTTAATTATGTTACTACGCGGGTACAGTGCATCTCTGAACAGTTCCATTGTTGTAAGAGGTGCAGAGGAGATTTATTGTGGTGATGAAGCAGGACTGTTCATGTAAATACTCACTGACTAAAACTATCGGCTAACCCTTCATAAAGCTTTGGGTTTTACTCTATGCCCTGATGGTTTTCTGACATCATTGTCTTTCTTCATCTCTCGTTCTTCATGGATAAAGCGCCCTGATAGCTCTTCTTCACTGTGGGTTTGGCACCTGACTGTAGACTATAGCTCAGTCCCACGTCGCCATCTAATGGTTACTGTGAGCAGTTACAATGTCAAAAAATCTACACACATAGGCACAGACCTCACTCACTTGACCCTAAGAACATAACACAGTTCTGTGCAGTCTGAGTTATTCAGGTTTATTTTGTCAGCCCTATGGTATTATTAATGTCTGTTCTAAGTCTGTCAGTTATTTACTGTTAGGAACACAGTGCCGTGTATCCCAGGAATTATATGCAAAGCATGTCTTGACTGAACAGTATCTTACATGAGAAAACGACTGCTTCATCTGCTGTGTGTGTGGCATGAATTGTCTATCATAGTCACGTTGACTAAATTGCCTCTGGTAGTGTGTGCAGTGTTGCATTCACTCTGTGTGTGTGTGTGTGTGTGTGTGTGTGTGTGTGTAGCCAGAATAACCTGAGGAGCTTATGTATATACATATATATATATATATATATATGTATATACATATATATATATATGAGAGGCAGAGTGGTCCATTTGTTTTAAATGGTAAAGTATATCTTACTGATCACAATAAATAAATAAATAAATAAATAAATAACCAGAAACAAGCTGTAGGATTCTCTGAACAATTGCCACATTTCAACTATTAGTAATAAACATTAGTAATTGCATCAGTTTGCTCTTTCATACTGTTTTTAGAATGAACGTAACACTTCTGCATAGCTGAAGTGGTTTATACGGCAGAGCATACTGAAAGAGATCCTAGAATAGAACAACATTCACGTCGACATCATCTTTGAGCCCACATAGATGAAAATCCTTGTGTAATATTTAAGTCATTTAATGATTACATTAATACTGAGTCAGTGAAAGCCTGGCTGCAGTGTGTGTGTGTGTGTGTGTGTCTGTGTGTGCGTGTGTGTGTGTGTGTGTGCTTGGTGAGGAAAGAGAAGCTGGCTCACAGTGAGTTTAGCTTTAGTATTTGTGCTATGATGCGTGAGGTCGTGTTGACAGTGAAGACCCTCACTGACTGCAGAGTGTGTGCGTACGTGTGTGTGTGTGTGTGCGTGTGCGTGTGTATTCAGGCAGCCAACCTCAGGGCTCATTACTGATAATATAAAGTAGATTCCGCTTTGCTGCACAGCCTACTCCACAGAGCACAGGCAAATGTATGCGATGCCCATCCAAGGCACTCTACTGTTGGCTTTTCAATCCCACCCATTTCCACTGCCCGTTGTAGCGTTGAATAACGAGACATACCCTCCTGTCCCTGTTTAATTTCATTAACATTATAAAATAGCACTAAACCTAACCTCTCTGCTTTCAGAGGTACGTGTGCGTGGGCATTGATTTATGCGCAGTCCATTTCGGAAGGTTCTTTCTCTTCCGGCTTTTTGGAGCGTTGCCACAGCGCTCTGGTTTTACCCCCGCGCTACAGCACTTTAAGAGCTCCAGACCGCGGCTCAGACAGCGGGTTGGGTCAGGCAGGTTGATGTATGGAAGAGTCGTTCCATTAGGAGCGCCCTGTATGCCCTCGGCTTTCTCTCTGAGGCACCGGACAGGAAGGTCTCTCTGATTATTGGGGGGGGGGGGGGGGGGGGGTTCAAGGTCAAAGGGGAGGGGAGGGGTCAGTCCTTGTTTACAGCTCACATTCTCTTATGGAGACACAAGCTCACAATTTTCACTTTGTCCCTTTGTGCCAAGCAGGCAGCTTCTGAATTTTAGTGCTTGGCAGAAGGTACACTCGGGCAATGTGCCATCCTCTGGGTTCTACTTTAGGAAATTGGCTTTAGCGAGTATATGAATTGTAATTATCACCAGCTACTCTAGTCATGTAGGAGTGTCATTGGACAACTGAGTGGTCACCGCCAACTCTCTCTGGAGAAATGTTTTTTAAAAATACTCATAGAATTATTGCAGTCATGTGCCACATTTGGGTTCACCTTAGTTTGTCAGTCTGAATAAATATTGGAAACCTCACTTTTCGTCCGTAAGGTGTAATATGCACATTTGTTTATTCGAAGCAATTTCATACACAAGATTTTTTTTTTAACATGTCAGTTATTCACATGATTAAAAAGGCAAATTAAAATCAAGAGAAAATATGGATAAAAATACGATTGATCAAACTGCAACTCCCTCCAGGCGTCATTCTATGATTTCCTTGCAGTATGTCACTTATGAATGTAAAGTACAACAAGATTCTGACAAGATCGTGATTTTCCAGCCTACTTGGCATCATTTATGTGTGTCGCTACAAAGATCAGAACGTTTGAATTTCATTAAAATTCAACGAACTTCACTGAAATTTTCCTCAGTTTTCTGTCCAGTGGCAGTTACTGACAGTTTGACTGGCAGCTGCAGGAGCAGAATAGAGCTGACTTTTATAGTTGCTTTATCAGTGTTTTACCATTGATCCATTTCACCTCTTTTAATCGGTCTAGTGCAGTGAGCATGGACATTGTAGGTCTCGTAGAACCCGGTGCTATTCGGGACCTTTCGTAATGGCACACTGTAATTTTGTTTTAGTAAATATTTCTCTCAAGACTACTGGAGTCCTATGTCTGCTCGTGAGGTAGCGTCTGTGAGTTATAACCGGAGAGAGGCTGAGAGCAGCTGAATGTAGGACTGAGAGAGAAGGAGGAGAGTAGAGAGTGAAATAGAGGTTGACTTTAACCACAGCAGAGAGAGAGAGAGAGAGAGAGAGAGAGAGAGTGAAGGAAAGAGAGGGAGAGAGAGAGAGAGGGAGGGAGAGAGAGAGGGAAAGGGAGAGAGAGAGAGTGAAGGAAAGAGAGAGAGAGAGAGAGAGAGAGAGAGAGGGAGGGAGAGAGAGGGAAAGGGAGAGAGAGAGTGAAGGAAAGAGAGAGACAGAGAGAGAGAGAGGGAGGGAGAGAGAGAGAGAGTGAAGGAAAGAGAGAGAGAGAGTGACTTGGAGAGAGATGGCTGGAGGGAGTGGGTGAAAGGGGTAGAGTAAGGCAGAGTACCAGAGCAGGGAAGGAAAGTGAGAGAGACAGAGAGAGAGAGAGAGAGAGAGAGAGAGAGAGAGAGCAAGCTGAAGAAGTAAAGAGAGAATGCATCATGGGTTTGTGAGTGAACGTGAGTGTGAGTGGTGTGTGTGTGTGTGTGTGAGTGTGTGAGTGTAAGTGCTCGTAAGGCAGACTGCCGCTCAGCGAGGAGCCAAGCGTCTCTTTCGTACCCGCGTACGCCGTCTCTCCGCGTCCGTCCACCCGAAGCTAAAAACTCCACATGTCTGGCCAGTGGAATGTCTCCCATTGTTAAAAAGCCTGACTGCTTCTCTCCCATGCTTTGCCACTGCAAAGTTGCATGTTCCGATAACACTCTGTCGCTGATGTTCGGATGCAAGGTAGGCAAAGACTTTCCGCCTAACTCCAGCCTTTAAGGCTATTCAAAGCTTTGTCAGATCCAAAGGGAATTTTGATATTTGTGGAATGTTATTCTTTGTACATACGTGGTTTCTTGTTCTACATTTTGCTAGGGATATCAACCTACTCATTTTGTTTTGAAGGAACTGTTTGAGAGTGTCTGGATTGAACTGTATGTAAACTGTATGCGAGTGTTTATCTGAACATGTCAGGCCAAACAGTCGTTCGGACGACATTTGTAAATGTAATTGTAAATGTAAATGTAAATTTGAGGCACGTATAACTACTGCACTATTCCCCCCCCCCCCCCCTTGTCGCTGGTAATTAATTTTGTCGGAAAGGTCAACATCGCTCCTATGAAAGCACTGAGACGCAAGCGTATCCTTTATTTAGTCATCTGTTGTTTTGATTTGCTCACTTCTCTGTAAAATACACTCAAAACGCATTATTTCAACTTGGAAAGGCTGTCGCCCGACCGGAGCTATGTGTACCAAGGTGCTTCAGACTGTACTCAAACAGGCAGCCTGTGCAGGGAGGAAAGCATTACATATTACCGTTAGAAGCAGCCGCTGCTTAGAGTCACTGCTCTCGCGTGTTCATTTCTGAAAGTAACTTATATATTGTGTTTTCACAAACAATGCTTATTTTGTATTACCTTAAAGTCACTAAAAAAACTCCACAGCTTTATAATGTCATTCACCATAATGAATATTTTGGCGCTGAACTTCTCTTTAAATGAATAAATGAGAAGATAAGTACAAGATCTTGCACGTGGTGTGTAAACTAGTTGATACTGCTCTCAGTCTCTGTCCCAAGAAACAGCAACCCTCACTGTTTGAAGCCAAGATGCAGAGTTATTCTCACTTACAAACGTCAAACATGGGTAGGCTTTACTGGATTTCAAAATGAAACCAACAAACCAACAATGATTAATATGAATCCACCAAGATAATGTCAGAGAAATGGCACCTGTTAATAGAGTTTTATTGTAGTATGGGTTGTGTTAAAGAAAAAAAAAAAAAAAAAAAGGTAAAGTGAAGTAGTCTGGGGGAGCCACTGTCCTGAGCTTGGTGGTGAAAAAAAAAAGTTTAAAAAAAAACTTTTTCCTCTTCCTGATACGACCGAACACACAATACCAAACAACACAGCAAACAAACCCCTATATGTACTGCTCATCATTCCCCTGTCTGGCTGGTCCTGACACGCTCATTAAACAGCATGTGGCAAATGAGCCTCACTGGGTCTCATTCACAGGTAGTAGGGTGAATAACTATGGCCAATCGAGCTGCACCATCAAACCTATTCCTCAGCATGTCCATCCAACAGAATGTCACAGAGTGTTTTGTACAAACACATTATACATTATATGTTTTTTTTGGGGGCGGGGGGGGGGGGGGGAGGTTTCGGTCCCCGCCTTTTTTTTTAGAATGGTTTATCAGAAAATCTTGTGCCTGCCCTAATTAGATACGGAAGAATGGTTGTTAAAGGGTGTCAACTTTAGGGTGTCAGTGTTTTTTTTTTTTTCCCTCTTCCGTGGAATCATGGCCCTGGAATCCAATTGCACTTAATTCAGGGGTTTGAGAGATTTTCTCTTAACAAGGTACAGTGAGTCTTAGCTTCAGCTTCAGTGATCCATGCTCTCCCTGCCTTCAGAATTAGCGTTAGAGAGAGAGAGAGAGAGAGAGAGAGAGAGAAAGAAGCAGGAGGGAGAGAGAGAGAGAAGGAGGAGAGGAGAGAGAGAGAGAGAGACAGAGAGAGAGAGAGAGAGAGAGAGAGAGAAGGTGGTGGAGTAACAAAAGAGCGTGGAGTGAGAGAGAAACTGTTCAAGGATTAATTCTTAGCACACTGCCAGCAGGCATGGCTCTGCTGCATTAATTAACCCACAGTTTTGCATGTGTGGTGGCTTAAGTTAATGCTCTGCGGAGAATGTGTGACTTATTTCTGAATATTTATCAAAAGTCTCTTGCTGGGCTTGCTAGACTTCACATCACGCTATCTCATCACTCATTCATTCAGTAAATAAATAAATGAAAGAAGAAAGAAGAAATGAATAAATAGATAAAACTACATGATTTTAATTTCTAGGTTGTTTGGATGGATCCTGACCAAAAGGCCTTTTCGTTAGCTAGCTGGAACAGGGGGTTATTACTCTCACCGTTGTTGGACCCTTAGCTTAAGAGTCAGGGCGTTTGCAGCATCGCATGTTAACATTCTCAGAACGGACATTTCTCCAGTTTTCTTAAATTCCTCAAAACGCTCAGAGTTGTCACCGCAGGGTCCATAACACCTTCGGGGTTTTACGGTAATGTAGAACATTTCTGTTTTTTTTTTTTTCCAGAGTACTTAATTTTACATGCAAACACTTTCCTTAAACCACCTTGGAACACAGGATTACTCTTAAGGAAACTTTGAAAGAACTTTGCCCCCACCTTGGAAATCTTCCCTGTTAAATTAGATACTGCAAGCCAGTGCGCAGCCTACAACGATGTTTTAGGATAAAACGCAGTGATGGGTGCAACAGTTTTACTCGGCGTTCTTCAGAGACGATAGAACATTCTAGTATAAGAGGATTTGTGGATCATGTTAATAAAAGTAGATTCCGGTCATAAAAAATTAATATATTGATTTCACTTGATGACTGACATACTTACAAGTTCTTTTTATTCTTTTGTCATTAAACCATATATGAAAGAAGTTTCCCGCATTTTCTCCCCCACACTGGGTCTGTTTCTGACGCTGCTTGTCTGTCTGTTTGAAGGGTTGCTGGTAACCAAAGCTCCAGAGTCCTCTTTGCTCAGTGAAGTTATCCATTGCTGATGTGTCTGTGGAATAGCTGAGGGATATGTTTCTTTTTGGGCATGGAGAATGTTATATTGATATCCAAGCCTAAAAAGTAATTTGATCTGGCAAAGGCTATGCAGTTTCCTCGCACCCAAATAGAGGTTACTGTCAAAACGTATTGGCGGTAAAATAAAAAAGGATTCAGCTGCTATGGAGAGAATCTAGCCTTTCTTATATATTGTTACCTGCCATGTCAAAAAAAAAAGCTATTTTTTCCCATACCGCTCCATTTTTATCGTTATCTAACAGAGAACTACGTTATTAGAACCTATTGCAATACGCATTTTTTTCTGTCTTGGGGAAATCCATTAGTAATGGTAAAGCAGATGTAGAATAGGTGGTGGGTGTGACTTAACCTCCTCTCCATCTGGGTGCTCTGTGATTGGTTGTAACGGGTGTGTGTGTGTATGTGTGTGATGTGATGTATGTATGTAATGCCACAGAAAAGGGGTCAGTGCACACACAACCCACGAGGAGATTCCACACGATTCTCCATAGAGCCCGAAGTTCGCCCGCAGCCACGCCACCTCACATTTTCATCTCGTGTTGACGGAACGGAGCCAGAGAGAGCAGACCCATCGCTGGGGAAGCACCACCGGCACGTGATAAGCTCTGCCAGAGACACTCAGCGCAGGGCATGTCCTCCCCATTCTCTCGCTCCCCGATTTAACTCACTCTCGAGCAAAGTCCGTAGCTTCCCCTGTGTTACGTTAAAAGATCTCCTTCTGAACGGTCTCGCGCATTCCGCGCTAGTTCATCGGCGTTCCTAAAATGTTCCACAAACGTTTTCAGAATAGTTTCAGTCACTCACGCTTATATGTCGCAGCTTACTTAAAGTTACTGTAACTCATATAAGAGATACTGCAGCATATTAAATGACATGTTCACGCTAATGGTAAAAATGTTTTTAGAGTCTTAGACATAGCAAAATATGATCATTTTTAGGTTTTTTGTTTGTTTGTTTGTCTTGTTTTGGGTTTTTTTTTTGCCTCGTTGATTCACACACCATTGTGAACCCAGTAAAGGCTCCCTGGTACATTGTTACCGTGCAATATTAAATGATGAAAAATGAAATCTTCTATCTACTGAAGTATTCACCCTCTTTCGCCCCTTCAATCAGTACTTTGTGCAGGCGTCTTTGACAGCACTTATAGCTTTAAGCCCCCCCGACTTATGTCGGTACCAGATTTGCACATCTGGGGATTTGGAAATTTCCTATCCATTTACCCTAATCGATTTTCTCAAGTTGCGTTTTATTGATTGTCAGATGACAGCAGTGTTCGTGTCTTGACTCATATTCTCGTCGGAATTCAAACCAGAACTCTGGCTCCCAGGGCTTTTGTCGTATTGAAAGTCGATGCAAGTTTTCCTCATTTTTTGGCTGTTGTTTTCTCCATTCACTGATCCTTCTTTTCCAGGTGTCCCACTCCTGCTGCTGAAAAGCATAGTTTTTTTCATCACCGTACTTCACAGTAGAGAAATTGTCAGACATCCAAAGAGTAATGTTCAAGTTTTTGTAGGCATAGCATTTTAAATTTAGGTCAAAACTTTTCAGCTCATAAAGTTTACCTCAGTGGGAAGTTGCAGAGGTTGTTGATTTGTAGTGTATTTCACACTGAGCTTCTGTGTGTGTACAAGATGACAAAATGTGGAAAGATTTAAGGGGGTGAACACTTTCTGTAATATAGCACACTCCATCCAGCTATTCACTGAAAGAACGGATCTTATCTTGAAAAATGAAACTGAATTTTGCTTTCACTCAGAGGTGGTAAACACAGTGTAAAAATAGCACCTGCTAATGGTTCCAACCATCTCAAGACCGCTGTTAGAATCTCACAGTTTCTGTTTTCATGGAGATGAAATCGCCAGTTCTGCAAATGTTTGCACTATGAAACTGCCGCAAGAGTACATCACAGTCGTCTGTTTGCTCGTAAATTAACCTCTGTGTCTCTCCCTTTTGGATCTTAAAGTGTAACTTGGCACGTTATGTGAGTTTTACATAATGAGCTGAAACTCGGGGAAGCTTTCCTCTTTCGAGCCTGTTGGTTCTCGTTTTTATCAGCGTTTAATAGTGAGTCCGAGATTTGCCCCAGGGTTCTCTGGCCCATTGGGAGCTCACTCATACAATGGCCATCAAGTAACTGTGACTCACTTGCTCTTTCGCCTTCCATTGTTCTGTAAGCTGCTCCAGAGCAGCTACAGTAGCGTTCCACAGCCATGGCTGGCCTATCAGAGTGACCTACAATTTATCATCCCTGCTTGTCAATGTACAGTTGTGTCCTGCACCATTACTGTCAAGGCCAGTAGCCCTCTGAAGTATTCATCCCATTAGAGCTGGTTTAGGTTAAACTGGCTCCAAGTACTCTTCCCTTCCTTTTAGTACCAATCATTTAGCGTCATAGGTATTATTTTAGCGTACCTCGCATTTTAGATGAAAATGGACCCCCAGATGTCATGGATGTTGGTTTGTAATTGAATCTGTGTGACTAAAGTGATTGTATGAGACTAAATCTATCTGCTACGCTGCGATATAACAGTGAATTACACATCATAATGAGCAGGAGCAGTTGAAACCATGTGTATAAATAGTCCTTTTCTCTCTCTCTCTCTCTCTCTCTCTCTCCCCTTGAGACTTTCGTTAAGAATTCAGAATTGCGTTCGTCTTTGTAAAGCAAAAGGACATTTCCTAATGTTTCCAACAGCTGTCAGATGGGCTTCTCCCGCCTAGAGCGCAAATCACTCATGGTTAAGCTATAGAACATGTGCCTTGAACCACACAATCCTGAGATTAGACCGTTACCATAGAACCGTGGGCGAAACTGCAAAGGAGGCACATGCCCGTGAGACGTGACAGCCTCTGTGCATTATGGATATTCACTGTATTCAATTCATGAAGTTGACTGAGCTATTTCCTACCGAATTTGTAATGATGACAGCGTAGACAGAGTGATTTCTCTTCGCTGCAATCGATCAAAGTTAGCAGTCGTAGTGCACCACAGAAACGTAGGATGTTCAGACAGTGACTGCTTTGAGTCTATGTTGGCAAAGTCGTGCTTGCTCGAATGGCTGACGATCTTTCTTTGTAACAACGTTATCATACTTTAGGACAACCAGTCATTTCATCTAAAGCAGTCAATGCTCTTCGAATAATATTACCTAAGCTGTCGCTAGCCAAACAGCTCCAAATGTCACCTCAGGACAGCCCTCAGAATCCTACAGCATGCATACTGAGTCTTGCAGTCTTGCTCTGGGATAATTTACCCGAGGTCTGCACTAATAGCTTGGTCTCGTGTTTGGGAATGTACCGTGATTTTAAATATGATATAGCTTATCCCCACAGCTGTGCCTCCCGAGAGTGAGTGGGTGTTGTTTTCTCTTGTCAAATTACATTTCCTCTCCTGTCCTCATTCAAACACTTTCGTAAGCCGCGTTACCATTCCCGGCGGTCCTGTTTGTGGGCTGACAAACACAAGGATACACATTCCAATAGAGCATTCATTCAGAAGGTGGATCACATTAAATAATATTTTGTGTTTTCTCGAACAAAACAGCCTATATATGTAATTTACAAATATTGTTTTATCAGGTGGTGTTGCAGTATTCATGCATTACTGTGTATCATTAGAATGATGAAGTCAATTTATCTTAGAGGCAGCGTAAAGATATAATAAATGCAAG
The DNA here is from genome assembly GCF_902362185.1 of Chanos chanos. Taxonomy (NCBI): domain Eukaryota; kingdom Metazoa; phylum Chordata; class Actinopteri; order Gonorynchiformes; family Chanidae; genus Chanos; species Chanos chanos. Next base: position 10,666,504 of record NC_044509.1, read on the forward strand.
AGTGCTGGAAACCGGTAGCTGGAGACTTTTACATCATTTACATTTTAATAAAGCTAAAATGTCTCCAGATACCTCTAAATGAATTTGATCATTGCCCATTCTTCATGTCAGAACCTTCTAACCTTCTCTTATGAGCTCAACACCCATAAATCGTGTTTTGTTCATTTTAATCAAATGCACTTGACCCCTTCTATTTCAAGATCGGTCAAAGAACTCTACTTCCCAGAAAGCTTAGGGACATGGTATGGGCCTTATTACTTGACCTCTGTCAGCGTAGCGATGCTATGTGAATACAAGGGGTTCTCTTTTTTCTGTTAATGTAATAGTTAAGCCCATCAAACTAAGACTTCGGTTTTCTTCAGACTGCATACCATAGCCTTCATATTCTTTTCTGTAACCTGTATCTGATAGATCATGAAATGACTTTGTATGCCCAAATGAACTTACAAAGACAAAAGATGTCTTATCTGTCTTGAATAAATAGCATCATCAAATCTGTCAGCTCGATATAGATGCTACCAACATGGTGGCTCTTCCACTCATTTTCAAGATAACTTGCGATGCAGGCTGCCTGTAAATTTTTGTCTCGTTCTGTGACATCTTGTGGAGACAAGGACAAAAAAAAAAGGATTAAATGAGGCAATGTCATTTGTCTTTGACATTCCCAACGATGTAGAATTATGAAAGTAAAGCCCTTTCATATGGAGGGTAATGTAAAAATCCCTTGGGCTATGCTCACCACTGAACGAACCCGATAATTCATACTGGAGTTTCACAAAGCTTGCACGGATAAGAACTGAAATGAAAAAAAAAAGAAAAAAAAAACAGCTTCATGTTTCTTTTTTTTTTTTGATTCTCATACCTGTCTTAAACATTTGCTTTATGTTATGACATTTGGGAAAGGGAAAAAAAAATCCTAAATCTAAACAGGGCATTTAGCTTTTGACATATGACCAGTGTTTAATAAATGTTAAATATGTGTCTTAACTTTGCAGATAAGTAGACACAATATGGGTGGTTGGGTTTGGTATCTGCTTTATGTTAGGTCGGTACCTACACATGGTTACCTCCAGAGAATAAAGCACTTGTCAGTTGTTTTTGTTCTGAACGTGAACGTGACATTTCTATGGTTCCATGGTCTCAGTTTCGGCAGTGTCTATGTGAAGATTCCATTCACAATAATTACTGAAAAAAAACACTGTAGTCCCACTCGCTAGGAGAAACTTGATGATGATAATGAAAAGATAAACCCTATACATCTTTATATATCTTACTTATAGGCGAGTACCTGCTTTTTTGGTGTCTGTGGTACAGAATGACATTTTCTAAGCTGAAGTGTCGATTAGTCTGCATCATAATTTGCCCAGGCACTGTGGGGAAGAGCTGCTGATTGCCTTGGCTGGTATAATTATATGAAATAACAGACCGCAGCGAGAAGGTGCTGCTTAGCGAAGGTGAAGGTGCTCGTGAGTTGTAGATAATAGGCTCTCAAAATAGGGGTAATCCCTGTTTAAAAAAAAAAACAAAAAAAACCTGCTGCTATCACGAGGTTCCCCAATCATATGAAACACAGGTATTTTATTCAACTCCATTCACATCAACTCTCCCATATAATAATACGCCGTTCTCTATGACTCACCCATTCTATGTGGCCTATGAGGTCAAAACTCTGAAGAGGAATACCTTTTGCTGTGGGGTTAATGTAGCCTTTGAGATATAATCAGTGTTTTAAATGGGTTAAACAAATTCGTAGACACAGAGAGTTGTTCCTAAGCAATGTCTTCTCACGGAACGCTGTCGTTTCGCCGAATTCCGTAATCAGCGTCGTAGTATTTTCGGGAACACATATGGATTAGTTACATTGGCATAGCGTCGGGTTAAGTGGGAGGATTGGCATCTTGTATGTGACATGTTTGAATGGAGTTAGACTGAGGGAGGAGGGAGTGTTGTCAGCAGCACGCAGTGAGTGTCAGCCACAGACATATGCAAAACCGCCGAAACAAAGTGAGCACTTCAGAAAACAAGGGACAAAAAGGGCATTTAAAGCAGGTGGTTCCAAACAGGCGTGGTTTCTGGTTTAATGAAACGGTTAGGCTACTGTAGGAGTACGTAATGGTACATTCATACAGCGTTACTAAGCCAAGGGGCATGAACTATATCGGTTAACATCAATTTATCTACCATTATCAGCCCTTATAATGAAATGTAACACGGTCACGCATAGAAATGATCAGCCATTAGCCTGGCTGCCATGTCTGGAGGAGGAGATTTACGTGAGAGATTGTTGAGGCACATCTGGTAGGAGCATGAGCGCTAACCGCTCTTCAGCTTGCAGATTTTCATTTCGAGGAACGGTGACTAAGGTGATATTGACACAGGGATCTGAGGAAAAGACGTTTTTGACCGCAGTCACATGGGGTTGAAAGTGCGTGATGGTCCATGGATTAGTTTGAGGTGCGTGGCAAAACGGACCAGCAACCATCATTTCACCGCAAAAGTAGAAGAGTCCACCGTAGACAGCTTACAGTCCACGATTCCAGTTTTACTGAGGCTGCTCTGGTGGCTTGTAAATGGTGTTTCCTTTATCTAATAGTGTTTCCTTTATTTTGGCAGCTTACGTTAGAACAGGCTGACAGTCTCCATATGTTCCACTTCACCCTGTCACTGTACAGCAGTGTTTCTCCAGCCCTCCCTGGTCTCGCTGCGCGTCTGACTGTGCACCTCACCTTCTCTGACTCTTTTTTTTTCTGACTCTCTCTATTTTTCTGTCTCAACCTAAAAAATGCACAGCACATATGTCCTGTGTGTGTGTGTGTGTGTGTGTTGTGTGTGTGCCGTGTGTGTTGTGTGTGTGTGTGTGTGTTGTGTGTGTGTGTGTGTGTTGTGTGTGTGTGTTGGCAGCTGAAGGCCTGGGGTGGGCTGACTGAATGCATTGCAGCGTAGCCTGACATTCTGCAGTCAAGACCCCTTCACTCTCTCTCCTGTTCTCTCTTCCCTCAGTGTGAAACACTGCGAATTCCACTGGACTCTGTTGTCAACAGAATGCTAGTGTGTCATCTATTAGACCGGGCCATGCTACAGTAGCACTTCAGTGTTAACACCAGCGATGTTCTTTTTGTTTCACAATATGGGTGTGTCAAATTAGGCCAGCCTGAGAGCGGGGTAATTGCTAATTCGCACCGTAGCAGGGGGCGGTAAAAGTCTTTAAGGGGTTTCTTATGTTTGAGCACATGCAGTCTGATTCATCAAAATGTGATTATTCTGTCTATGTGGGGCAATGGGATTTCATGCTAGACATAGCCCAATGCATTTCTGTTGTCCATGGTTCAGTGATACGCAATGACACAGAAAGATTCATAAGGTTTGACCTTTTCTTTCCTGATCCACAAAGGAAGCAGACATGTCCTCCATGGCCTGATTCGATATTCATAGTTCGCCCTTTCATGCTTTAAAATATTCATTTTAGCCTCATCATATGATGGGAAGCAAAAAAAATTTTTAGTACCCTATAAATGTGGGAATATTTTGTTCATGCTTTTAAACTTAATAACAAGCACACTTGTGTGACAGTAAGGATGTTACTCTGTGTGGTGAAGTTGCTACTATGAATTGCCAAGCCGCAATAAGTCACCTAAACCATGTTCTGTTGTGTGTGTGTGTTTTTTTATTTTAAATTTAGACTAGGCTTAGTATTGTGGTGTGAGTTACTGTGCAGAAAGGTTTTTTCCTAACGTGAACTCTCCCTCTAGTGGTATATATTGCGTACAGCAATGAGAGTATTTCCGGCTGCAGTGCTGTTAAAATCAGGAGACCGCTGTAAGGCCTGTACCTGACTGAGACGTTTACTGTTGTGCTTTCGGTGTGGCGTCGTTACACAAAATGATCTCTTGCTTTTGTCAAAGAATCCAACAATCTCTGAATACTCACTGAATATGATGACGTGAATCTTTACAGGCTACACTTTTATCTTCCTCTCATTGTATGGATTTATATAGGGCCGGACTTTTTTTCCTCGGATTTTGTTTTCTCTGCACATAGCACATGTCAGTTGCTTTGTTCCGAACATGAATGTGAAATTTCTGTGGTTCCATGGTCTCGTACTTCGCAAACTGACTGCATATGTGTTCTGCCGTGGCATGGATGCTTCTTCCCTCTTTGATGTGTGTGTGTGTGGGTACGCGTGTGTGTGTGTGTGTGTGATGAGGGTCTATGACTGATTAACATTTTGCTGGTAGGAACGGTCGGTCATTGCTGGAATCCTCTGTCTGTCCACAGAACAGGCCGGCTGCGGTGCAGGGCTCTCCGCACACCGCCCAGCCCCCGGCATGCATGAACCCGGCCTTGACGAGTGCTCCCTGGGTGAGAGAGGGTCAGGGTTCGGCCCCAGTGCCCCATTCATGCCATCTTTCATGCCATGGGCTGTTGCTTTTATGAGCCTGTCGCGTCTTAACACAGCACATCACAGGTTCAGGACAGACTCAAGCTGTCCGTTCACTGCCTGGCACTAAGCACTACAGTGCTACACTCGCCTCACATCATTTTCTGTTTTTATTTTCAAATTTAGGCATAGCAAGGGTACTCACATTTCTAAGTTGTTTCACAGGTCGCCTGAATGTGCTGTCTATCAATGCTTTGCTCCAAATGTTTTGCTTTCACAACACCTGTGCTACGTGTAAACGTATATTCCATTTTGAATCATTATTTTTTCCAGGCTCCATTTCCTTTTTTTTTTTAAGTTCGTGATTATTTGAAGCAGATGTTGTGTTTAATTAATTCACTGAATATTCATTTTACTGCATGGTTCATTGTACTCGTTGGTATTTGTCACTGCACTTCAACGAATGATCATATCAGGCACCTTTTAAGCTTGCATTAAACCACTGTATTTCCAGATACACATGACTTTAAACATGTATCACTTTCCATACCGCTCACTGTAATCTGAAACTGGACTCGTTTCTTCGATCAAACTAACTTACTTGTCCTTTCTCCTCTATCTGCCCATCTTGCCTTCCTCACTTCTGTCCTCCTCTTCCTCCTCCTCCTCCTTGTCTTCCTCGTCCTGTTCTCTCTTTCTGGCAGTACCGATATCAGGATGAGGATTCACCGCCCCAGGAACACGGCTTTCCCCGGCTGACCAATGAGGTGCGCGCCCCGGAGCTGGTCCACGTGTCGGAGAAGAACCTGTCGGAGATCGAGAACGTGCACGGCTATGTCTCCCACTCCCACATCTCACCGCTTAAGGTCAGTACCCCCATCACGGGTCGTGTCATGTGTGACCGTCACCATGGCATTCTTTAAGAACCCCCCCCCGCCCCACTCCACCTCTCCTGTCTCTTTCATTCTATGCCAAAGTCCTTTTTTTTTGTTTGTTTTATTCATGTCTCCTGTCTACCTCTCTCATTCTCGCAAAAAGTCATTCTGTTTCCCGCCCTGAGTCACTGATTAGCCTCTCTTTTCAGTATTTGGTTGTTAAATTAAAACGCTAGCGTAGTGACGAGAACCCTTATTGTTGAGGTGCGCCACTCAATATGAAGTAAGATTAAGATAAGTTTTTTTTTTGTTGACCTTTCATCTTGTGAAGATGATAAATCAAGCTGATTAAGCATGTTGATGTTGTTTTCAGTCAGAAAGAGTACCCAAAACATTCATTAGTAATGACGCTGTGCTCTGTAGAGTGTTTCACTCGGTTTTACTCTAATTGTTTGTAACCTACGGCCCACTGAAAATGTTATTTGTGGTCATAAAGACCCCAGATTAGTCCATTTAGACCCAATGCCATGAACATTGGATAGCACATGTCCTGATGTGTTAAAACTCTCTGATATAACTACCAGTATAATGAGGTCTTCCATTCTGTGTGTGGCTAGAGGAACTGGGATCATATTTCTTAGTTCTGCTATTGGCCGGGCCTGCACAGAGGCTTTAAAGTACAAACCAAGAGCTTTGTGGTGCTGTAGGGAAAGATGTGTTCACACTGCGATCCACAGCGATATGTAAGTTATTAAATTTACATCTGCTCCGCGTAAAGTTTATTAGCAACATTTAACAATGCCAGCGTCGTCCCGTCCTCCACAACGTTAACGAAGCCGCAATTAAAATTAATTGACTGTTTCAATCAGTCTGGTGTTTAATAATTTCATTCATTGCATAACAGTGCAATGTGCCGCGGAGTATGTTGGAAAAAGGGCATCAAGAGACGAATTGTTCATGGTTCCGCGTGCAATTTAGAACATGACTTCAATAAATCACCCCTTAATGTGTTGTATTGAACTAACAGTAGTCAGTCCAAATGTTGACTTGCATAGTGGATTTCACTTTGCGATATTGTACACGAGCTTCAGTCTCAATGCCTCTGCTTTCTACCCAGCATCCCCTTTGGGATTATCCAGGGTACGACGTTATTCTTAGTGCACACAATATGCTGGGGCACAGCGTTGGTGCATGTGGGAAGTTCTTTTCATCCGTTATTTTATTTTATTATTTAGGCCGTTGTAATTACATTTGCTGCCACTAGGTGGTAGCCAGTTACCAAGTTGAAAGGAATGATACTTTGGCTGTGGCCATTGTTTTATTTCTTTATTTATTTTCATGCTTTACGTTTTTATATAAATCCATTTTTTCGTCATTACCGTTACCAAATACTTCAATGACTCTTTTCTTTCTGCGGTCCAGCACATTAAAGGGACATGAATCATGACATGTCTTCCACGAGAACTTGTGCAAGTGATAACGTCTGAAATTTGAATAAATCGTCCGCGAGCAGAAAAGCGAAAACAGGCCCTATGTCTGAATGACCTTGGTGATTGTGTGGTTCTCTCAAGCCACATTTCATGTTAGGTGGGAAGGTTTCAATCTTATAAGGACTTTTTTTAAAGTCTGTGAGTTATAGTTGAGTAGCATGCTTGGAAGGGAGTCCATTCCAGTTTTTTTTCACATAGCACTGTAAACATTTGATATTCAAGCAACAACAGAATCTATCAGGCTGATCTGTGTTTGTCATGGTTTTAGTCTGTTCTATTCATTTTGGTTGAAAAAATGAAACCATGAGTTGCTAACTAATAATTCTATCAATACTTTTCATACATTTCATTGTCCTGTAATCCTATCATTTTCAAAAGTTTAGTAACCTGATTATGACAACAAAAATTAAAACTGCAATTATTTCAATCATTCATTAAGGATTATGATGATAATTAAGCCCAAAGCATGACTGATTCCATTTTCCCGATCTTTATTGGATACTTTTATGAAAGTCTAGATCATCATTCTGCGTTTAAAAAAAAACAAAACAAGAATAATGTTCACATGAGAAAATGCTTAATGGACACTACGCCGGATTTGAAGACGGTTCCTCTTGAAAAAAAGATCGATTTGCGTAGCGGCCAGAGTGCAGAGAAACGGCGTATCCACCTCCCACTTGTTTTTCTCAGAATCAGTCGAGAGTTCCTGTATTTGCAGCGTCTCAGATAAGATCCAATCAGAAGGGGCTCCGCTCTCAGCCAACGCGGTGGCTTCACCGACAGTTTACTGTAGGGACATCAGAGGAGCAGTCGTGCCAGGAGAAGCTCCGCTCCATCAGTCTCTTGGCAGTGTCTCTTTGGCATTAGTGCTCTAGGTTTACACACAGAGGCTCTTCCTCATCTTGGCTATGAAGGAAGTCTGACTCTCTCACCCCCCCCCCACCTTGCCTGCTCATCCAGCCAAACCTCCCAGTCTTTTCATTCATCCTCACATCTCTCTCTCTCTTTTACCGCCTGAGCACATGCAGTGTGACTGCGTCTCCATTACTCCTCCATTCTTTAACCAGTTCTTTTTCCCCTCCTTTGCTAGAGGATACTTGCTAGTGATCTTGTCTTTTATTTCTCATCTGCAGCCTGCAGTGGTTACCCGTTTTGATCTTACATACCCCGGTGTGACCGCAGCAAACTACCTGGCAAGTTTGATTTCTTTTTTTTTTTTTTCTTTCTTTCTTTTTTTTTTTTTTAAATTTCATTTCAGAGATGTCTTCTGAAATGTCTCCTTGTCCTGTGAAGAACATTTCATGCTGTGCTCGTTGGTTGTTGTTACGTTAATAGAGTTGCGTGTGCATGGAGTTCTCTTGAGATGGCTGAGGTGGTTTCATTCATTCATCTGGTGAACTGTTTGTAACTCTGTAACTCTGACTCACTTGAAAGATGGTAGGGGGTTCTTTTTTTTTTTTTAAAAAAGAAATTATAAACGAGTATCTCCGGACTGTGGTTATAAAAAGTCATTTTGATGACTAGTTATTTTGAGGCGATGTTTCTTATGTTATTCTTGTCTCTGAAATGATTGCCGTCCCTGAACATAGACCACTTCTTAGTCTCCTTTGTGCATATGATTCCTCACATCCTTTGCTTTTAAACATTTTGACCCTTTTTACCATTAAAATCCCTACCAACAGTAACACTTAGAAACGGTCCGACATGTTGTTTTTGATTTGAAATGGTATTGCGGAGCTGGGGGAACATGATATTCCACTCACAGCTTTTAGAGGCAGGACAGTATCTATCTGATCTCTTACTTGCCCACCTGCGACCACCAGCGATAGCCCTGGCTGTTGTTCTCTGGAGGACACATGCCACAATACTGACATTAGTGGTGAGAAAGAGGAGCATGACCTTGTGGCGACAGCTAGCCCTCCAGACGGGGCGTTGAGTGGCGGAGCGCAAGCAGGAGAGCACAGAGGACTGATGGGATGGTGGCCCTATAGTCCCCATTGACTTGACCTCAGCATTTCTTCTATTACTTCACAAGCATTAAAACAAAAAAAAATAAAAACAAATACTAATATAGGACAGTATATCTTTCTACCTATCTATCAATTATATCTATATCTATATCTCTATCTCTATATCTATCTATCTATCTATCTATCTATATCTATATCTCTATCTCTCTCTCTCTCTCTCTCTCTCTATATATATATACATACACACACACACACACACACACATAAAACAGGTCCTCTTAAAGACCCCTCCTCAGCTGTTTTCATAGCAACATTCCAGCCAAATTCTCTAATGAAATAACTATTGATTTTCTTTGGATGTAATTTCCAACCTCTCTCACAGTTCCTTGCAGCACCCAGAAGAGAAGTGAATATCAATCCCTTATGCAGAGAGTGAGAGAGGGGGAGAGAGAGAGAGAGAGAGAGAGAGAGAGAGAGAGAGAGAGGGAGGGAAGAAGAACTAAATTAGAGTAAAGACTCCCACTGTATTATCCATAAGTCATGCCAGGGCTGGGCACCATGAATTTGCTGTTAGCCCAGTCTCCTCTAGCTTTGGGACCTCTGAAAAATTGCTTTAATACAATGCTCTAATTGTCCAGGTCAGCATTAGTCGGCACAATGAGAAGCACTCTGCCTCAGCGCAGAGTAGGCACGGTTCGGAAAATGTTGTGACAGGCTAAGATGACGCTATGTCGTTTCGACATATTGCATTATTTATTCCTCAATTTCTCACGTTCTACAATTACACTGGAAATACGAACATTGTACGCAGTTAAAATTAACCCTGCGTCTGTCTGCGTTCTGAAGCTCGCATTTAAATTTAATGAAAAGCAGGACTGAGCAGGTGAGTAATATATATATATATATAAAAGAAATCAGGTTTTAGAGCACTCTACCTCCTGTGTGTCTCTGGGGAAGGAGTAGAGCACAAGTCTAATCTGGATTGGTTCACTGTCTCAGCTCCCTGTTGAAATAATTACCCCACAGTTGTCTTAGGACCCAGCATGGATTTCTGTTTTCACTGATTGGCTCAGAGATGATAGTGGGGCCATGTGGGAGTCTGATAAATGTCAGTGCTAGTGAGAGAGAGCTGAGAGAAAGAAATAAAGAAAAAAGATCGCAGCGTGATATTTATGTTCAGATAGGTCATATTATTTCAGCAGATGTAAAGGACTATGTTTATTACTGAATAATGCAACAAGGCAAATCTCCCATATATATATATATATATATATATATATATATACAAACACAAACACACACACACACACACACACTTACACGTGCGCACACACACATAAATATACATATATTTATGACATATACTATAATATATCAGTTAATGAATGCAGTGCTATGTAAAGGAGCTTCATTTAGTCAAATTAACATACTAATTGTTTTTTTTGCCCCTTATTTTTGTAAGATCACTTTTACTAAAACCAAAAGCTCTAGGTCCCTAAGGCTCTGGCTTAATGAATGTGGCCTGAAGGTCTCGAACAGAAATGAACTCATTAATGTGTTGAAAGACTTGAAGTTTACTTGAAGGGGCTTTAGGAGTCAAGTCTTTTCAGCCATCGTATCTCTTGAGTATTCCTGACACTCACAGCCATTCCTGATAGTTCTCCGAGCACACCCGGCAGGTACCCACATGAGTGTGCATGAAACCTGCAAAACACTAATGAGTTTCATCTGAGTGTAATACATTCTTAATAGACACAGTTCTACAAATACAATATCATTGGGTTTCTTTTTAGTCTTCTGTCACAAGATATCAGTTTAGATGCAGAGGTAGTTTTTTTTTTTCTCTGAGAATATTGCCTCAGATAAAATGTTTGTGTTGCTCAGCTACAGGCCTCAGTTTTTGGGGAAAAAATAAGCCAACTCAGGGGTGAAGTCTTTCTTTTTCTTATGAAGCGTATACAATTTTAACACAAAAGGAACCAGCCTCGTACAGTTAGCCACAGAGCTCTTCAAAAAAATGACAATGGAAGAGAACATCTTCATTTCCTTCTATTTTAAGGTTCTCCTTTCAGAAAATGAGCGCAAGAACACTAAACTTGAGCCACAGTTCTTTCAAGGCTCTTATCCGTGTCATTGAGTAGAAGAAATCGAAGCATTAGTGTCGTTTAAAGTTTTTCATTGAGAAAATAAATTCAAGATTTCCGTCGTATATGCACCGCCATGTCGGAGACTAGAATTGGATAAAGGGGGTCCTCAATTTTGGGACAGTCCCTCGAGCGTGCCATTTCAGCAGAAAACAATGCGCGCGATGACTGCGCGATAACGACCGACCGCTCTGAACTTTTTCAGATCAACGCGCAGGTGCTTCGGTGTACGAAAAACAAGCTCCCACTTTGAGAAGCCTACAGATAAGATCTCCTGTATTCATTTATGTGTATTCACACATTCCATTATAATTTAGATTATTTATGGTCTGAGTAATGACATCGTGCATTTTGTTGTTATCCAAAGTGGTTACTCGTCCACATTGTCATTAAAAGCTGTTGTGAGTGCCGCTCGGGTCAAAGCCCATGCACACTGCATGATAAGCACGGTGTGAATATGTTCTTACAGTAAGAAATGAAAAGAAAAAGAAAAAGAAAAGGCATACAGGCTTTGAATTATGATTGACGTCATTCTTAATCAAAAGGCGCAAACATTACTGAATGTTTTCCTATAATAGGAGTATGTATTGGCATGGCGTGATGTACAGCATATAAAAACTTCACTTTTTCAGCTGAGGTAGACAGCAAAAGTCTGTGGCTCACTACACGTGTACTGTGCATCAGACAGAGGACCACAGAACCGCAGTTTTTTTCGGTTTTGGGACAAAACCGTCACGTTTCTATGTCAGATGTCCTTGAGAATCTGTGTTGCTGTGTTTCTTAATGGGATGAGAAAAATGCATACGGTTCCATCTCTGTGTATGATCTGAATTCAATTGAATTCATCCCTTGTTTTTTTCTTTGCCGTTCAGAATATTAACCTATTGATTTTACATCTAAAATCACCTGTATTTCTCAATGAAATCTTTTCTACCAAATGTAGTTAAAGGCTACTGCCATGTTTTAGCTGAAAGCTTAGAGGGTATCCATGACCACATTCATACTTACTTAGCATTATTAATGTTTTCAGCATTGCTTTGACGGAAAGACTCTGTTCAGGTTAACCAAGCAAACAGAGATGAATCTTTGCTAACATCAAACTAAGATTGTGTGTGCGTCTCACCAAATAATAGACGCTTAGAAGAAGGCCACGTCAGACTAAAGCATAAGAGATGCAGAATGAATTCCTAACTAGACAGCTTTTTCTTTTTTTTCCCCTCATTGCTTTAAATGTTAGGAGAACATATCTTGTGAGCCATCTCATATGTCAATTTTTTTTTTGTGAAAAATTACTGATTCACCTATTCCACCCAGATACAAACCTTAAAGGGAGCATATGTAGCTATAAGGTAAGTAGAGACTTCAATCGACTTCTATCCATATTTATTCCTCATCAGGAATAAATATTGATGTATACTGTAAGCATTTCACATAATTTATAACATTTTCATAAAGCATTCTGGAGAGGACACGTTAATCGATTGACTTTTCACTTTAGTGTCAGGACAAAACAGCCAGTGCTCATCAGCAGTTGCCTGGTAACAGTTGTGTCTTTGACAAATTATTTTAATAATCAAATCTCTGCCCCCCACCTGACTCTCCCCTCCCCCCCCCTACCCCCCGCCCCCCACCCCCCCACTGACCATGTTTGAGAGCCGTGACCACTGCATCCTGTCTTTGAGCTGCATTTGAAAATGACTCTAAACTTGTTAGTGTCTGTATCACAGCCATGGTGCTCTGCTACCTGTTAAGTGGATGAAGTATGAAGCCAGGCTTGGCTAATCAGAGTGTGTCTCATGCATGACTGAAAGCTGTAGAGATTTGTGGTGAAGTGCCGTTTCCTTTGCCTCACGGCTTATCACAGCCTTTTCATTACAGTTTAGTTCAGGTATTCATTTTATGCCAGGTTTACCCTTCACTTTCTTTTTGATTTGATTTTGCATGGCATTTGGACAGTGAGAAGCATATTTTGATAGCAGTTCTACTGCCACGGTGATTCTAGTGATACAGCATTCTACTTGTTGGTCTATCTACATATCCTTAGCGCATGTTTTAAGTGTACACATTTATTGTGTAGTTTGTTACTAAAGACATGTTTAAATTTTCTCAATTCATTGCTTTCCCACAGCCTGTGAATTAATTTCAAAACTCAGAAATTTGCTGTGTCATTCAGGGGGAAAAAACAAAACTCAGATGCAGTATTGAGCTTGACTCACTAAGTGACATAACTGCTTTTTCTTTTTTTTTTTATGCATAAAACCACTCCCTTGCACTTTTACACATGCCTCTGTGTGTAACTGCGCTGAGGTAATCAGGCCTGATTTAATTGCTCAGGGACTTGTAATGGAGGCCGGGTGGCTCGCTGTCTGCACTTGTTTATAGATCCAGTCTTACGGTGGTGAAAGATGGGAGGCTAAGAAGCTTGATTTTACCTTGCCGAGAGTTGTAACTGCTCATGTGCGTGTCTGCCCGGATTCTATCGGATATGAGGCTCGCACTGCCGGTGGTTCTATAAAAAAAAAAAAAAAAAAGTTTAGTTGGTGTTCTGTGTCAAGACATCATCTCTAGACCTCCTTTTACTGGACACAGGAATCTCTTATCATTACTGAGAAATGACTTGCTGACCTGTGCTCTGGTTTAAGCTGTTATGTCAGAGCTGTGAACAGTACTTTATCTCCCAGGAAACACCTTGGGAATTGAACGAAGCACATCAATGTCCTTTTTCTGTACTCTGTAATGAAAGTACAAATTTATGCCAGGGGAAGTCTGGAATGAATACAGCACACTCAAAAGCTTGCTCTCTCTCTCTCTTTTTTTTTTTTTTTTCGCAACCGCCCCTTAACTATATTTAAGAGTCGTTGTTGGCTAATGGTATATGTCCTTTCCGCTCCCCGGCTGATTGCAGATGAGAGTCATATTCATAAATCCAATTTAGTTAAGTTTAGTTTGGCACGGAAATCCGCTACCTTTAAAAAAAAAAAAAGAAAGAACAGATTCTCTCGTTTCATTTCGCCTCTGAAATCATTTGGAAAATGACGGCTAAGATTTCAGAACCATGGAGAGCGTTAACTGACCCCCTTCACACTCTGTGTTTGAAAAGAGCGACCCCCCCAATCGTGTCCTATCAAGGAAGATTGCACAAAATAACACGCTTCAAATTACACCTGAAACCATCGTCCTCGGGCGGGCGACTGGCAAGTGGAAAGAAAAGCTCAGAGGTTTGTCTCTCTCGGTCGGAGGCCATTACGCAATAAAGAGAGCCTCAGAGATTGATTTGCTATTAGAGAGTAAGTGCTTATGGCAGGCTCGGTGGTAATGGCTGACATTTCCTGTAAGGGGTCAATTTTTACACTCTTAACTGGTATTCCTTCCGAAGAATCCTTTTTCCTTTTTTTTTGTTTTTTTTTGTTCCATTACTAAAAAAAATCCATCTGCCAAAAAAAAAAAAGTGTGAAGTTTCGAATAAGAATAAAGGCATTGCCTGTCTAGGTAAAGTCATTTCACTTACTTTGCAATCTCAAGGGAAGTGTTCACTCTCCTGCGCGATATCACGGGACGAACTTTCATTAGCAATAGCTGCGCGATCTTACATTGGTTACTTATGGCTTCAACAGCTTGCCGTGCATTCGCAGTACTTGAGCAAGCAGTTTCGTACTCTAATGTCAATATGTGAAGGAAAAGCCCCGCATGGGGCGGTCTGAGGGTCACTTTGATGAAGAGCTCACCCTGAGCTTCTAACCTTTGGATCGACCCCTCTGTCTGTTCCCTGCTGGCTGCCAGTTAGCCCAGGTATAGCGTATTTTCAGTCGTCAGCCTCACGTAGCTTCTCAGCTGCGGTCATTTTTTCCAGCTCACTGGTTATTTTGAAGGAAATAGAGCTGTTTGAGGGAGAATGACTGCACTTGTATGACTACATGACTACACTTGCGCTTTGTGTGGGTTTTAGTTTCTGAAGAGGACTCTGAGAAGATATTTCAAACTGCTTTGGGAACCGCTTGTAATGCTAATGAATGGTCATTGTTCGCTTTGGTAATGTTTTGCCCATTTACGTCAGTACCTTCGCTCCAAGGCTAGGTTGTCTTTACGCTATCTGACATAATAGAGCATGTGAGAACCGTGGCAGGGCACAGTATTCGGCAAGTCAAGGTCACGTTGACGGGTCAATATATTTATTTCAGTCACTGGCACTGGTTGAGCCTGCAGTGTTGTCGTTTTGTCAGATTGTGAGTGGGGGCGCTGGTCCATTAGCTGTAAGAGACCAGGCTTTTGAGCTCAGAACAGCAGCCTTTCTGGACCTACCGGCTAATCCTGATTGGTTTGTGTATCTGTACACTGACCTGTTGTGTAATAATGCCCCTGTGGTTGCAGAGCTGCATTGGTACATCTACTAATCCCCATGTTAAAACCTATCACGCATACACACCGACAAACTAAGCCTCCTGTCTGGTTCAAATCCTATAGACAGGACATAGTTTTACTTGGTATATTTTGCAGAGGATGAAACAAGAGTAAAACTGTCACCTGTCTGCCAGCTTCAGAGCACTTCTGTTCAATGTGATCTCTGCATCCTGCATTACAATTGTATTTAAATCAAATCTTTCCACCTCAGGGACATGCTGATGGACCAGGGTATTGCTTTTCCTAGAGAATGATGTACCTGAGTGTGCTCTCACATGCTCAAATACACCTCTTGTCCCCTAGTGTGCGCTTTCTCTGACACCTTCAAATAAAATGTGATGGGTTTTAGCGTTTCATCTGAGAGGATGACACTTCCAAACCGTCACTGATGCTACATCTTTCATAATAAGAAAAGAGTTAGGCCAACTGAACACTCCTTTTGAATCATAATGCCTGTGAATGTATGCATGTGTGTATGTGTATCTGTTTTTTGTTTGTTTGTGTTTGTTTGTTTTTTGTTTTTTTTGGGAGTCTGTTGTGTGTGTCAAGGGCATATTATGAATGCAAATGCTGATGTGACCCCCACTTGGTGGGATAGGTTGTGGATGTCATTGTGTGTGCGTATGTGCATGTGTGCGCGCGCGCGTGTGTGTGTGTGTGTGTGTGTGTGTGTATGTGCGCGTGTGAGTGTGTGTGTGTGTGTGCGTATGTGCATGTGTGCGCGTGTATGTATGAGTGTACATGTACTGTTCATGGAGAGTGGCTAGCCCTGTAGGGAGATCTGTTACTTTGTGTGTGTATGTGTGTGTGTGTGTGTGTGTGTGTGTCCTCAAGACAGTACTTAACTCAAGGCAAACCTTCCAGATGGTCCAAGAACAAGTGAGGAAGTGAATAATAATAATGCTATGGAGGCGTTTAGCCTGAGTCCAGAATTCGCTTTGAGCGCAGAAGCGTTTATGACATTAATTTAAATAAAACTGATTTATGAAAATAATCAAACCTTTATTCAGTAAGACAATGAGATTCAGTATGAAGGTATTGATATAGGGATATTTAGTTTAATAGACTGGCATAGATTGGATTCCTAGTCCAGATACCTGCAAGGCAGGCTTTCGGTTACTGAATGGAAATTCACTGACAATCACAGTATACTTGGACAGAGTTGTGAAATAGGAAAGTGACTCATTATTTAGTGATATAACATACTACTGAGGGCATCACATTTTAGAAATATAATAAGTAGCGAAAAACATTATTAAAGCAACATCTTATTATAATACGAGAATAGAAAGTGTAAGACATTACCCATGTAGTACAGAGTGCCACATTTCTAAAAGTTCAATTGTACCTGTTTTTATTTAGTAGTTTTTTTTTACTGATAAGCAGAGCTTTTAATTTTACATGTCACACCTTATTGTGATATTACCTTTAATCCTAATTTGTTTGGTGCATAAGTCATTGCCTCCTCTTTGCTAACATTCTTATCTCTGTTTAACAGACATGCTTTTTTTTCTCTCTCTCTCTCTTCTTTTTCTAAACATAGCTACTGTAAATTAGAGTAATATAACGCCTGTGAGCTCAGCTTGGTTCATACACCTTGGATATTTGTACTGTATTGCAGTTCACTCTTACCTGTCTTCACAGTGATTGTAAATCATGTTATATAGTGGAAACAGGTGCATCATTTGACGTTGGACTGGGAAAAGATTTCAAACTTCCTAAGGTCTTTACTGTTCTGGTAAAATCAGAGTGCAGAAAATTGCCCCTTATCACCATTAGGAAGATATGCAAGAATCTCCATTTTGAGGCCCCGGTACGCTTAAAAAAGGGGTCAGAATTAGAAATACCAAATTGCAATTTCCCTTTCTAATGCAATTATATTTCAGAATTAATTTTAATCAATATCCAGCACTTAGATGAATATTTAAATTCATTTTACCAGTATGAATTAGTGCTAATCAAATGTACCCCCACTGCCTTTGATGAGTGTCTTGATTTGAAGAGAAATGCTTACCTTGCTGCCAGTTCCCAATGGAACACGACACGTGTAGGAAATGTAACCACAGCAGGAAAGTGCAGGTACATATTCAAGCACACTAAACGCCGACTTGCGTGAACACGGAATGAGCGTGGAATAAAAGCCTCTTAAAACTAGCACTTTCTAAAAGTTCAATTTTAGAAGTGGTTATCTCCGGGAGACGTCTCTTAGACATGCTACAGCCCAACTCAGCTGCCTCATTTGATTGTTTGTAACCCTAACTTAGAAAACTGGTTAGAAACCGGATCCGTGGCGTCTTCAGTCTTCCAACTGGGCAGGCAGCTCAAATGGCCCTTACGTTGAATGTGAAAAACGCATTACATTTGAAATTTCAACTGAAAGGATAATTAATGCAAGGTTACATTTCATTTTTGATCTCCTCAGAGTTTTCGGCTCCCTTTTATGCAAATGTATCAACAGTCACAAAAAAGGGTGTTAAGAGAGAGCAGGAACGGGAGAGAAGAATTTTGAGAGCAGAAACAATAAAATGGGGGGGGGGGGGGGGGGGGACTGATTGAGTGGTATAAATTCTGTAAAAGTGAAAGAAAGTGAGAGAACAAATTCATTTTTTTTTTTTTTCAAATGATGGCACTTGAGGGATTAGAGGAGAACAAGAGAAAGAAAAATGTTCAGCTTTTCAATCAAGCTAAACTTGAATTACGGATAGGTAGAATCCGGATAACCAATCAATATTTCATAATAGATCTTTCTCTCGCTGCCACATACAGAGGTGCCTGCTCAATCCACATCCTCTAATGCATTATTTTTCCCAGCAGTCTGCAAAGAGATTTTTTTTTTTACATTTTAAATGTTATACTTATGGGGGTTTTTTTTTTTGTTCCCTACATTGCAATCCAGGAATTCCCTTACCATTTTCCACATATAGGAGTTGTGTTCGTAAAGCTTTTTATGACTATGTAATCCCACGGACGCAGTTTAGACGGGTCTGTTACTGTGCTAAGCCCCTTTTACGTGTGCACTTGTTGTATTGGGTTAATACCATTTAATATGATACTGTCAGTGAAGCTTTGTAAGAGACAGGGGACTTAAACAGATCCTCCGGCACGTTATATACTGTCCCAACTGCTTATCATTTATCATTCTGCTGTTTACAACGGTCCCAAGCGGTTTCAAAGGCCTGAGTTCCATTCAGCCGTGTTTTCAGGTGACCCACACCGATACGAGTCATATAAAGCGTTGATACGTTCGACGCTGATGACGGAACCAGAGAGTTTGTACTGGCATGTCGTACCGTGTCGTTTGATCGGAGCGCAAACGAAGTTAGCAAATGCGAACGCGGTGGGTCTCAGTCCGTATCAAGGTTCTTTTATTTCCTGTCGTGTTTAAATTAGCTAAGAAAGCGCGACACAGCACAGTTGTTTACTCGATTGCAAAGCCAGCCATTGTCATACACTTCTCCTCAACTCTGCCAAAGCCAATATAACGAGACAGATGTGGTTCAATAATAGTTGCTGAATCTATCATGTCCTTGACTTATTGAGGAGCAAGGAAGGAGGGATTTAAAAAAAAAAAGAAAAAAAAAAGACATTTATAGTTTATCCTCAGATATGTCGTTGTGCCTTCTGTCCTTGAGTGTAGCTTGTTAAATCTACTGCTAGTTCAGAATAAGTGAAGAGTTGTAGTTGTTTCAGGAATAGCCTTAGCACATTGTTGCGCTCTGTTGAATCTGGTGATGAGTCCGGGCTTTATTACAAGTGTGAGGAGCAATGCCCGTGTTTACTCTCTCCAGAGTGAATTATAACAGCAGATTGTGTGCAGCTCCCAGAGGGTGGAGGTGTGTGTGTCTGTGTGTGTGTGTGTGTGTGTGTGTCTGTGTGTCTCTGCGTTTGTGTGTCTGTCTTCTTGCCTGAGGAGAAGCATTGATTCCCTGAGGCCACAAGGTTGATTCACTACCATTATTAAGTAGGACCAAGGGACCGGTGAAGTGGGGGTGTTGGAACGGGAGACTGGGTGCCGGGCTCTCCAGGGCCCTCCCCCTTTCTCTGTGCTCACGACCAAAAAGCTTACAGACTGCAGGCAGGAACTTAGCCCAGTCAGGGAAGGATATTTGATGATGAGACATGCTCTCTGGCCCTCCAGCTGGCAATATGTAAATAAACCTGTAGACAGAAGAGCTGAGTGCCTCTCACTGGGGTTGTGCGTGCGTGCGTGTGTGTGTGTGGGAGAAAGAGAGAGACAGAGGGAGAGGGAGAGAGAGAGAGAGAGAGAGAGGTCGGACTACTCAGTGCTGAGACACACAGAGTCTCTCTGCTCTCAAGTCCCAGTCCTGCTTCTCTCACACCCACCTGCGCTGGCTTCTGTGGATTACATCTGGAGAGAAGAGAGAGGACTCAGGAGTAAATGTTGATGGTTCACTGCTAGAGTGCTCTGCCATTATTTAGACTAAGTGCATCTGCTTGCTGACACTATGTTTGCTTCTATCTGGTATGCTAAGAAGCTTGGACGAAGACTGGTACAGAATGCAAGGAAAGCTAAAATGCTGAAGGTACGTCTGCATACATTTCTAAACGTTTCTCCCGGCGTTATGGGTCCTATAAGTTAAGCTACGATGATCTGTTTGATGAAACACGTTTTTCAGTAAAGGGGTAAGATATACATGTTTTTGCTGTCTCTTTTTTTGTTGTTGTTTATGACAATCTGTATTCTCAGAATTTTTGACTGTTGTCATGTACAGTGAGTAGTTTTATGGACCATAACTGTCAGTTTAGAGGTGTCCTGGTGATCCTGTTTGTTCTCCCTGCTTAAATTAATCAGCGACACGGGAATCAGAACAGAAATTGTTCTATGGGAAGCATTCAGAGTTTAGATAAGAGTTGATCCTATTTGTGTGACCTCGGTGCTTATTCCAGCTTTGTAGGAATCCTCATTTTGTTTTTTTTTCTCATTAAATGCAGCAGATCCTCTTATCATCCTGTCCCCCTGGTTCTGTTTCTCCTTAAACTGCTTGACCCCTCTGCACATTTTGCCCCTCCTCTGTCAGCGTAGGGCAGAACCCGAAGGATCTTATCGGTCGTTTCTCCGTTAAAGCGAGGTTCACTCGCCGGTGTCGTTTTTTGTCAAAGTGCTTCCTTTAATTGAAAGCCGTGACGGATGCTCTCGGAACGCGGGGTCTGAGAATATATACATTTATCTGTTGTGTCGGTTATTCCCGTAGAAAACGCTCGTGTTGAGACCGCGTCGTCCGTGTCGTTCGTCTGACCTTTTTTTGTGCCGCGTAAGAGTGTGGTAGGAACCTCTCATTAAGTAGCCTGAAGCAACAGGTGCTAGAAAGAAAGAAGCCGGTAGTTTTCTCGTCAGTCTGAACAGTGAAAGGCCCAAGCAGAGAACACTTGGTGGAATGCACCTGGTGTTGAGATGCACCCTGGTGTGAGAATCAGCTTCCAGCGTTAATCCATCCTTTCCTCTGGTTTGTGTATGTGTGTGTGTGTGTGTGTGTGTTTATGTGTATGTGTGTATGTGAGTGTTGTTATCATGGCCAGTTCATTTAAACACCTAGTGAGCTGCTGCCTAGCAACACAACCCTGGTGTTTAGGTGAGGGAATCCAGGAACTCAGTGCTTAAGAGCGTTGGGGGAACGTGGGGAGGGTGGAACA
Organism: Chanos chanos; assembly: GCF_902362185.1. Taxonomy (NCBI): domain Eukaryota; kingdom Metazoa; phylum Chordata; class Actinopteri; order Gonorynchiformes; family Chanidae; genus Chanos; species Chanos chanos. The sequence continues at coordinate 10,687,411 of NC_044509.1, forward strand.
GGAGGCTATTGATCCACAGACGTGGGTCTCTGGAGGAACGACACCCGCGTCCAGTAGCCACTCGTCCGACACAAAAAAAACAGGCACTCGTCACCACTTTTCAGGCAAGGGTGGGCCACTTAAGGACATGTCCCAGAAGTACCCGCTAGGAGAAAACTACAAACCCATACATCATTTGTTTTAATGAGAGGACTGTTTGGAAAGCCCTTAAGTTTCATTCTACTGTTGGTGTTCATGGTCACTATAACAGCCACTCTCCCCAAAATGGCTGGATTATGGTTACAGAGTACATAAAATTAGAGCAAAAACCCGATGTTGAAACATAAAGTTCGTCCATGTTAATTTAACCTCCATAGCATTTATATAATCAGTGCTATAAATATTCACCGTAGTAAGTGCAGTTGGGAAAAAAAACATTCAAAAACTGCACCTACTCGCATGTGTTTTGTGACAGTAGGCGTATTATTGGATGTAAAACAACTCTGAAGCGATGAACACCCAAGTGCAACTCAAGGAAGTTTTACACCGGTAAACAACACTCACAAATCTGCAGTGGTCGGAATGATGTACAAGGGTAGGCAGTGCGGAGATCAGGCAGAGAGATTTTTTTTTTTTTGCTTACTATACTGAAAGGTGCACCTGCCATAATCATTAATCACAGTCACCAGTCCTGGCAAGAGTAGCCCACGCGTTCCTCTGCTTTACACTGACAGTGCTGAAACTTCTTGGGTTCTGCCCAGGACAAGAAGCCAGACAAATCTCAAAGCGGTCTCCTGTCTGGTTATAACACCATTCGAATGGCAGAAGGTTTTTGGACTCTGCGTGGTCGTTTTGAAGCTCCTTTGTGACTGTTAAAGGAGCTGGTGACTAATTCCAGACTGCAGGAGCAGATGTGAGGTCACTTAGAGCGGACAGATGGCCAGTCTTTGATTGGGGGACCAAATGACTCCACTCTGTCTAGATAGCAATGGAAGATTGTACTTGTGATACGGATCTTGAAATTACTGGAATAAGAGTTTATTAAGCGGCTTATCTGCATGCACATCGGTAGCGAACTACCTTGCAAGGCCTCTGTAGTTCCTAATGTGTTTTGAAGTCTCAGTGAATATATATATTTATACACACACACACACACACATACATGAGACTGTTTTGCTCTATGGTCGTGTGGTAACTGACAGAGAAATGCTATTTTAATCCAGGTTGAACACTAAGGCCTACCTTATATATATCTTATATCCTATATATAGTTATGTATTAGGGTCTATTTATAGTTATTGCCAGTATGTGAAAGACTTAATGCACTTACTTAGGTCTTAACTTTTTACACTTTGTTTCAGCTGCTGCACATTTCCACAGTGCAGCTGAACTTCATTGACTTGCAGTCTATATTGTTTAGCTGGACTGAAATGACCTTCACTTCGGCGTGAAGATGTTTGTGTTTGCTCAACAGAGACATTGAAGTGACAAGCCCGGGGTAGGCCTTAGTGTTCAACCTGGATTAAAATAGCATTTCTCTGTCAGTTACCACACGACCGCAGAGCAAAACGAGTCTCATTCTGATAAAGAAACCACTGAAGCGATGAAATCGTATTGAAAGAGAATTGTTTTCATTATACGATTACCCGCAAATGTCTCCACTGCCTAGATGTTTTTAATATGCCTTCTAGAAATCGCTGAGGTATTATTTTGTTCTTTTTCCTTTTTGTAAATGCTGTAAAATCTTGATGTTCTGCACTTTGAACACATCTATGTTGCGGGACAGCTCTCCAAGACAGACGCACGTTTTTTTTTTAACATTGATTTTGCTGGTGAAAACCTGCACTTTATAACTACCAGAACAGAACAACTGCTATGACATCTCCAGAAAATACGTTTTTTGTGTGGTCAAAGAGCTCAAGTCAGAGCCTAGCCCTCTCACAATGGCATCGATGGTTACATAGCTGCAATGGCTTTCTTTTCGACGGTGTTACATAAATAAAGCATAAAAAAAAAAAAAAACCTCATGCAGGCGAATTGATGCTGCTGTCAGGGCCTTTTGATCTGTCCAAATGAGTTGCACTGTGTCTGCGTGTAGGGATAGTGAGCAAAGAGCTGCTGAGGACCATGAAAATTTATGCATTCAGATCTCGACATCTATTCAGGCTCTGCTAAGAACAACAACAACAACAACAACAACAAAAAATGCTCCGATTTGAATGAAATGAAACAGAAGAAATGTATTTGTTAATTGGACATTAGTTTAAGATGTCACAAATGGGGCTTTTAGCCAATCCGTACGATTTTCATTATCTCGTGGCCTTCGTTAGGACAGTTTCTACGCCGCTAACGGGTTTACTCTTTGATTTTTCTTCTCGACCGTTTGCCATACTGTACATCTGAACTGACTGACTTAACACTTTCTGTCTCCAGCAAGGCCAAAATGGTATTCAGTTCTGTTCTGTTCTGTTGAGAGGCTTGCCCCGTTTGTCTTTCCCATTTGTCTCTATCAGGTTTATCATACTGAGAGGATGTTTTAAATTGGTTTTCTAGGGAAAAGAAAAGGATCCTATCGCCCTGATTTATTTAACAAAACTCAGCCGTCTGCTTTGTGCACCGCATTCGTATTAGAATATAGCCTCTCCGTCCTACATGTAAAATGAAACTCCCGCATTAAGAAAATGATGGAGCCTTTATGATTTGTGTCCTCATTCAATAACTCAGGGGGGGGGGGGGGTGTTATACGTTTGGGACCCTGAATTTCTGCTTTGGATAAAGCCCTTACTTTCTCTAATGCAGCCGGAGGGTTTTAGTTTTTTAAATTATAGTAGCTAAAACCACATTCAATCTTTCTTTGCCTTTCTTTTTTTAAAAAGTGAAACTTTTTTTTGTATTTGGTTTTTGGTTTTTTTTTTTATGTGAGGTAGACATGGCATTTCACTCGTGAACGTATTTCCATCTGTGAGAAAAAGCGGCACGACTGACTAATTTTATTGCGATATCGAATACCTCACGCTGCGTCTCGTTTTAAGTTTGGTTTGGTGATTTATGAACAGTAACATATTCATTACCATTAGCCGGTAATGTGGAACCTGAGTAATGCAAGCACAAAACTGCAGAAATCAACCTTGCGTAGACTGACATTGATGAAGAGGCATATCAAATATAATAAATGAGTCTTTTGCTGTTTATGTGCTTTGATTTGTGAAATGAATCATTTGCTGAGAGCACTGTGTAAACTGTAAGAGGGTTAGACTGCCAAACTGCCTAACCTGTGGCGGAGGCATAGTTACTCACTATGATACTGTTTTATGCCTTTGGAATCTTGTCTTTTTTTTTCTTTTTTTTCTGCCTTCTATCCTCATTCAGGGGATGAAAGAAATCTCCTGACTCATCCACTGTACTATAGAAATCCAGCGAACGTATCACGCCAGTTCGATTGAATCACGTTTTCAGGGTATCGCTAACTCATGGCTTATCGACGCAAGGGAGCCCCGACTCGAGAGAACGGCGCTTCCAAAAACAGTCCCCTGCCGAAGCCTAAACTACGCTGGTCCAAATTAAAAAAAAAAACAAAAAAAGCAAGCCCACCGCGGTACAGAAGGGGCAGATGCATTGTTTCTCTCTCTCTCTCTCTCTCTCTCTCTCTCTCTCTGTCTGTCTGTCTGTTCCCTTGGCGATGACAGTGTGCTTCATTATTAAAAGTCTCTGCTGTGGGAGAGCATGTAGAGCCTCAGGTCAGAGCTGAAAGTGCCTCTCTGCGTGGGTGCATTCAGTCACAGTACAGACTGTCCACAGATGAGCGTCTGTCCAGTTCTTAGCTTCTGATGAGGTAAACTCACTGGTAGCACTGCCCAAAGAGGTTACGACTCAGCACAACTTCTGACTCGGTTCCAACAGCCCGTGATATTCAAGGCAAAATGCTTAAATATATCACGGTAAAGATCCGAAACCGTCTGGGGTTTGGATGCCTGGTACTTCAACCCCGATTGGATAATATCGAGAACCCACCCCTTCTGAGCCTTCATAAACCTTCTTTAAATGAGATTCAAAGACTTTTTCTCTGGTTTTTAAGGGTTGATAGAAACTTCATTAACACACTTTGTAATGAATATCACAGCACTGACACAGCGGCATTAAGGGCAGATCATCAGAGTCATTAGTTCACAAGGAGGAACTGAACTAATTATACTCTCTTACCAACGCTGATAACACCAGATTAGCAGAATCGTCTGACTTGGGTTGTGACTCCTCCTAGTCCCTCCTGCATCCTAAGTACCTTGAGAAGAATTTCAGGTCTTAGCTTTGTACATGTAATGATCTTACACACTCTGGCTTCTCCTTGTCTCGCCATTAATGCTTTAAATAAAGAATTTCCTTTGATGAACGGAACTTTGATATTTAATTTAAGTTTGAATTTATCTTCACAAGCTGGAGCTCTGGGTCAAACCTCACTGTGTAAGCCGAAAAATGTGAACTTGTTTCTAATGCCAGACTACTGTTAATTTTTTTTTTTTTTGCACTGCCTTTCACAGGAAAGACAAATAGTGGAGCATTGTGTAATTTGTAATTCAGGAAGTAAGACATTTGCCGCCTCGTGGCATTAGGAAAAATTGACAGGGGAATTCTGTCGCCACACTGCGTACACACACACACACACACACACACACACACACACACAGAGTCTGAAATGAGTGTGTTAATATCTAGATGGCTCTGGCTAACATTCCGGGCAATTCCCCTTGGGCAGTGTCTCTATCAAGTCAGCCTTGTTTAGGAGACATTTTGTCAGCTGTGTGCCTGCTCAGACATTAGATTAGCAGAGCCTGACAGTGCTAAGAGCTGACAGACAGGTAATAGCTGTGGCGAGAGAGAGAGAGAGAGAGAGAGAGAGAGAGGGACCATGAAACCAACAGAGCAGCGCAAAAATATGCCCAATCTAACAACCAGCTCCACATGATGTAGGATGTGACTGCTTTCATCAAATCAATATTTCATTTCTTGCTTGGTTCTTGACCTTTATGTCTTCAGGTGGTAATTAAAACAAATGCGACTATATCTGTGTGTGACATCAATATCTATATACTACCGTTGGCCTTTTGATCCGCAGACTACATGTCCTGGTCTGCACTGCCCTTCCCTCATTGAATTTGAATTTTGTTGGGGACAACATGCAAGTTTAAATTTAACAGTGACAATTTATTATATATTCACTCATGTTCTTTTCATATATAGCTAGAGGCAAATCCGAATCCACAGCTGGTCTGAATATCTTTTACATCCTACTTTTCAGCAGGAAAGCAAAGTATGAATGATGATGTTTTAAAGATAACAGCTTTTTTTCCCCCCCTAAGAGTATTATTCTGCAACTAGCACTGGTTTTGATTAATCTGGTCACAAAACATAAGCTACAGGATGTTTTAACCGATCAAATTCTTCACTGCACCTGCTCACGTTTTATTAGTCAATTAGAAAGAGACATGCAAATGAAGTGTTAATCATCATTTTAGCCTTTTGTTTTAAAGAAGAAGCTTAATTTTTTGCTCTAGCAGTTTATAGATCCGCGGTAACCTCAGCGGTTTGCCCCGTGTTTGTGCAGCTTCTGTAGTCTAACGCCGTCTATCTGTCTGTCTGTCTCTGTGGGTACCTACGCGGTGCACTTCAAAAGGAAAACCAGCTTCGGCCTCAATAGACCATATTATCAAACGTCTCTGCATCCGAGCTCAACAAACCCAAGCCAACCCCCTGTTTCAAAGGGCCCAGGAGCATCAATTTAGCTGCAACAGCTGCTGAATGGAGGAAACAACACGACCATAAGTGGGTTCAGAAAGGCCAGCAAAAAGCCCATGTGCCCATCTCAATTGATCCCTGCATTTGCTGCCTAACCCCCGCTCCCCCCCCCCCCCCCCCCCCCCCCCCCCCCCCCCGCCCCATTACAGCTTCTGAATCAGACGCTGCTTTGTTTGTTTGTTTTGTTTTGTTTGTTTTTTTTTCTTTTTCTGATGACTCATAGGTGTAGGAATCGCTTCTGAAGTCTTCTTTTGGTGATGTCTTAGTCAACAGTTTCATGAAGGCGTATCTGTTTTGCCTCATTAAATGACTCAGTGCCGAGGTGTTAATATTACCACGACGCGGTCATCAGCTTAGCTTTATTGTAAACTCAATCATCAGAAGTAGTGATACATCCAGTCATGACGAGCAGGTACACGATACAGCTGAACAGTTTCATCTTAGATTTTTTTTTGCTTTAAGATGACTGGCACACATACAGGTGTCTCCTCTATTAAAGTTAGTGCCCTATTTAAATGTTGTATTAGATTAAATCTTGTGTCGGCTCGGATAACTGATTTACCATATTTCCTCATAAACTGTTGCTTTATCGCTGTCAAATTACACGAGCGTACAGTTATGGCTTTCGTGGAACCAGTTTGTCTGCTCTCCCACATAATCCCTTTCTCTTCTCTCCGGATGGTCAACAAGATCTGCAGGTAGTCTCTCTCTCTCTCTCTCTCTCTCTCTCTCTCCAACTCCTGAGCTGGTGCAAACTCCATCCATAATAAATAATGCATGGTGCTGAAATGGGCTTTATGATGATGCGGTCGGGCGAGGATGTGGGGAGGGAATCTGAGTTATGGAGCAGAACATGTCATCCATATGATGAGATAAGCTGGATGGGAGTGTAAACATCAGTGAGGATGGATGCTTTAGGTACTCCAGCGTGAAATCTTTTTTTTTTTTTTTTTTTTTTAATGCTCTGCCGAGCGGTTAAGGCTGAAGTCACGTGACCCCTTTCCGTTTCTTGTACTCTTCGATTCGGTATGCTAGGCACGACGGCCGCCCGACTCCTCATCCTCAAGCCTGGCGCATCCAGAGAGAGAGAGAGGGAGAGAGAGAGACAGAAAGAGAGAGAGACAGAAAGAGAGAGTAAGGAAGGGTGTGGGGGGGGGGCTTCCTTATCTGTGGCAGTCCAGGGGCAGGATAATCCTTACACCACACAATGAGAAGAAGCACACAAGAGCTTTCAGGCACTCACAGAGCTCCAAACTGTGTCTACCCACAAACTCTCAACACATTCATTACCATAAAAAGCATAAACTTTCACACTGCGGCACGCCGGAGACGCAACACAACTAAATTTACACATCACCGCATATGATAATGCTAAGACACAAACAGGAAACTCAGCGTTTACTGCAACAATTATTAAAACTGTAGGAGCTGCAGAAACTCACACAGCATACAGCACCAAATAAACACCAAAATAAATCAACAGCAAGATAATAACCAACGTATTATTAGAATAGCGCGTGCCAGAACTTACTCGAGAATATATCAACTAACAACGGACGACAATGCTAGAGTAGTGCATTTCTTAAATCAGCACAGCAGAGAGAGACAAAAAAGTACGCTTTTTAAAACCGTTCCTCAGAGTATAACACAGTCAAGGATTCGTTAACTCTAATAAACACGGTGACACAAACATGTAAAAGCTCATTAACTCAACACGATTCAAAGCACCGTGGCCGAGCAGGGAACGCAAAAAAAAACCCGCAAAAGTTTTCGCTCAGCATCACAACATGACACGTCAGAGACATGCAATGCTACCTTCACACTGTTTATTTCAGCTTTGGCATTGACGCTCTGCGGGGAACACGGCGGAGGAAAAACGACAGGCTGCGTAATGAACAGGGCAGCTGTCATTCCATTTCCCCTGTAAATCTAGTTCAGGTCTCTGCACTTGTCATTTGCTTTTTCCTGATTGTGTTAATCAGAGGACTGATAGATTGGGCTTGTCTAATTCCGAGATCTTCCATTTGAGGCTGAGTCATTAAAATTTTCTCTCTCTTTTTTTTTAGTTTTGCAAAAAAAAGAAAAAAAAAGTGCACAACGAGCTCAATCATATTTTTTTGAGTAGGTTTTTTTTTTGAGTAGGTTTTTTTTTTTGCCCTCTTTCTCATGGCTCGTTTATTTGGTTCGTATTCTGCCTGTCTTAGAAGTCATTTTTTTTTTTGGATAAACATGCCTGCTGAATGAATAAATGTAGATTTCAGAGGTGCTAAGTGTTCTGTGCTCTGTTGGTGTTTAGGGGGTTGGTCGGTGCTTTGCCGTTGCGTTGGGAGCGCGGTGGTCAGGGTTGTTGTGTGTGTGAGCGGTCTGGTTCTATCAGTCCATTGATCGTCTCTAATCTGGTTTTGGCCACCCAGCACAGAAAGCTTCCCTCTGGCGTTAATTATGTTTCCCTGCGATTTACATCAGAGTCCAGCCCCCCTGACTAATCAAATCTGATTTAGCTCTTCCCCCTAGTGTGGCTGGCTCACCCTATCAGATATATTGAGTATGTGTCAGCGACGTGCCTCTTTTCTCCTGGTCGCGCTTTGCACTGTCCAGGCCAAAGCAGGGCGGAATCCAATCCTTTCAGAGCGAAGAACCAGCAGGCCCACCTCAAACCAGTCCAGCTTGATAAGTCCTGTCCCAGTACCCTTTATCCACCTTGATCCACCTGGCTGCCTGAGAAGATCAATCCAGGATGAGTAAAGATATTGACCTAGCAGTTTCTGTGGCCTTGCTCTGATGCGGTTTGGCCTGGTTAACTGAGAAAACTAGCGTTTTTGGGGTTTTTTTTTCCTTTTTTTTCTCTTTTTTTTCCGTCAAGGTGGTGGACTTGGTACATCTTCTTTTTTTTTGCGGCCTGGTTGTTAGATAGAAAGCTGAGAAGTCTGGTCGGATTTTTTTCGATGCCTTTGCGCTCTGGAATGAGCTATATGCTGGTGAAAAATGCCTCCTCCGAGAAGTTTCATCGGGGGAGCGTGCCGAATCTTATGCCCCCTCCGCGGACGGACATCCCAGGGCCCAGACCTTTGCGCAAGAGGCTCTCCGTGGACGTTCTCAAGGGTCGCTCGCCGGACGCGGGCCCCATCAAATGGCCGTCGCTTCTCACCGTCTGCAAATGGAAGCAGAGTCTAACAGAGCGACTGCTGAAGAGACATCGAAAAAGCTGCTCGCAGGTGAGCACATACTAGAAGTTTCTCCACTCTGTCCTTTATGCCTTGCCGAAAAGAGTTGCTCTGGGATAGAACAAGCAGGACCAGACCAGAAGCAGAAGAAGCCCATCCTTCTAGGCCTGTGTGAAAGTTGGATCTTTATGATGTTATGGGTATCCATCATTCACAGCCTCTCAGAGTGTGGTCGTTTGGTGATATACCATAAAACTTTTTAACAGTCTCTCTAACGACACATACAAATCAGCCATTTCAGCGCTTCTCTTCATTAGGTAATGCTTTGATGATAGCGGGCCAGTCTCTTAGGAAGAAAGCTGCCTTCCCCATTAGTTATTTTTATTGAACTGTTGAGAGTGTTTCATAACTTTTGAAATTGCTTACGTTTCCTGGCACTCTCCCAGAGCCATACACTCTAGTAGCTTTCAAACATTAGTCTCTGAAACACTGAGGTATCTGAAAAGAAAAAAAAAGGTCTAGTGCATATATGAATGATGACCTTAATCGCAGTTTAGACGTCTGTTATTTTTGAGCAAGCTGATTGATAGGCTCATTGCTTTAAGTGCAGCGTCACTGTTTTGAAATCCTGCCGTTTACGTCATACCCTCGTGCAATTATCATAATTCTTGGAAAAACTCAACCAAAATATTTTGATACTTTATCCGCTGTGAAGTTAACTTTCTCTGAAAGTTAGCAAAGAAAATGTATTGAAATATAACATTAATGAATACGTTACAGGATCAACAATAGACTTAAACTGGCCTCAGATGACACACTACAGCTCAAACTCAAACGGCGTCGTGTGTGATGGGGATGGAGTTGGAATACGTGAGGAGCAGGGGAGGCTGTGTCAGACAGGCAATGAGCTCTGACAGCTGGAGGCTGCACAGGTCTGTGACCCCTGCGGCATAGAGACGGGGCTTAGATGGCCCACACCTCATCCAGATAATGTATTCTGTAAATAACGATTAGAGACGATGAGGATGATGATGATGAAGATGATGACAATGATGTTCACGATGATGATGGTGATGGTGATGATGATGATGATGATGATGATGATGATGATGAAGATGACAATTAACATGGTGTCGGGGTATGCTATCCCGAGGAGCTCTCTCGTTGGGCGTGACCCTCTTATCATTCCGTTCATGGCAAAAAAAAAAAAAGAAAAAAAGAAAGCCTCCAATCAGCAAAGACATCACTGCCGAGGATTCCAGCAGCTCACCTTTGCCTCTTGTCATTAAATTATAATCAACTCTCCATTTGCCATGCAGTCCTTTAAATATCCCTCTGCTACTGAGGTCTGCCTGCCCCAGCATAATGAAATTACTTAGACCCAGGTGGGATGGTTCATTTCAACCTGCACGACTTCATCCATTATTCACATACCTGGCTTGGCCATTAAGACCTGGGTCAGGTCACTGCTGCTGTCAGACCTGAGATCCAATCAGTCCTGATCAGGGTAGAGCGCTTTGAACTCTGTGGTTCTCCCCTGGTTAAAAGTTTTGACTCTTCTCATAAGAGATAGGCGGGAATCTGCGCTGTCTGTGCATGTCCAGTCTGTTTAATTGTGATTACTAGCTCAGAATCTCGTAGCTTTTTCACAGAGCACCTTTCTTTAGATAGTTACTGGTAAAAAAAATTTTTAGAGACTAATAAATGAACAGACAAACTGGCAAGGATGTCATCATGTTCTGTCTGGGGTGCTGTTGTTTATTTGTCCATTTATTAATGATTTTGTTGCCGTTGTTGTTGTTGTTGTTGTTGTTGTTGTTGTTGTTGTTGTGTCATGGTCAGTTTTCAACGAAGTCTTTGTTTCAGACACAAGTGGGCCTTTTGCAGTGAGGCAGGACAATTTGAGGGTATGTTCTGTACTGCACTTCAGACAGAATTTTGAGAAATGGATCTCTCTTGTGTTGGTCAACACAAAGACATCTATATATCGAATCACAAGTGCCACCTTGTGGCTCTTATGGGAATCACAACAATGTCTTTGTTTTTAGAGATTCATCCTTCATTACTCAGGCTTGTAATATTGCGCACCAGTGTTTGAAAATTCAAGTCGAACAGAACAACTCAAGAGCTCTGCACCCACACATCAGATTAATCTCGACAATCGTTCACCGAACCCTTGGTTAGTGAAATGCCGACCTATGGTGGATATATATTGTAAAGCAAAGCTAGGGTTAGGTTTAGTTTAGTTGACAGCATAGCACAGCAGAGATTTTATAAGGTTGAGCCGGTGCTCATTTCCACACTCCATTCTATTATCACTAAATCTGATAGTCCATCGCCGTAATACTTTAGTGGGTCTCTGCAATGGTGGTATTCGTGATCAGATTCATAAATCCTTTCATAAATTCTTTTTCATGGGTATTTAAGCCCAGCGCTGCTTGTCTTATGCGCCCTGTGTCATTCTGTCAGTGAGGCAATAGCGGCCGAGTGATCTGAGGTTGTGACTGTTCTATCTCCTCAGTCCCGGGGAAAGATGGTCTCTCCGCTCCGTAATGGCTTTTCAGCCAAGCAGCAAATGACCTGTCACACGCTGACAGACTCAATCACCTGTTTACCTTTCCCGGGTCAAGTGTTCAAGCGTGTGTGCGTGTGTGTGTGTGTGTGTGTGGTGTGTGCGAATGAATGGAGGTACAGTAAGTACTGGGAGTAGTCTTACATCTCTAGTGTTGGACGTTTAGTTGTCCCCAGAGGACCTGCTTCAGCCCCTGCTGTGAGTCACACAGTGGATTTGATCCATGGCTGGTTCTGCGGGGTCACTGTTTTATGTAAGCTTCTCAACAGTGAGTTTAAGGGGTGGGGTGGGTGTGTGTGGGTGTGTGTGTGTGTGTGGGCGGGGGGGGGGGTGTTATCTTATATTTTATTATGCATTTTACACATGATCGCAACGTACCTCACAGGTTTAAAAGAAGAAGAGCAAACACTTTGGAAAAAAAAGTTAGTTTTGAGTTTTGATATAAGCAGAATCTCCTTAAGCAGAATCACTTTCACTCCCTGTTATGAAAATGACGGCACTTAGTGTAACTGTTCTGTCATTTGAAGATGGTTGGAATGAGTTTAAAGTGAGTGTGTCTCTCTATGCTGTTTCTTTTCTTTTCCTTGAAAACAGCTACAGACTAACTGTGAAACATTTCTAAGAGTCACAGAAAACTCCTTGCTAGTTATCTAGAGGGTTCCATTTCCAGTGCCTTTTTCGGAGAGTCATCTTTCTTAGAGCCTTTGAACAGGGGGGAACAAACTTGAAACTGTGCGTGTTCGCAGGAGTTGGCGTGTTTTAAGGGCGCATATTTTTGTGTGTGTTTAAGTAATCACAGTATTCACCAGAGAGTGCCATGAGAGTCCAATCAAACTGAAGAGATATTCCAGAATGTAACAATGTCTGCAACTTGAGTGCTTTTACAAGAGCTCCAAAATTGAATGTCTCAATACTGAATCTCTTTTTCTCTCTCTCATTCTTATTCTCTCTCTCTCTTTCTCTCTCTCTCTCTCTCTCTCTCTCTCTTTCTTTCTTGTCCTCTCTAAAAGTAAAAAGAGGAAAAATAATTTGTCAGTCATAGATTGCATATGGTGATGAATTGTGGACCTCAGGCAAACGCAGTGTTGGAGAAAATGGGAAAAGAGAATGCTAATACAGTGCTGGACTGTTTTGTTGTCACTTACAAATTCACAATTATATTGAGTTTTTTTCGTGCGTGCGTGCGTGCGTGCGTGCGTGCCTGCGTGCGTGCGTGCATGCGCATGCGTCTGCGTGTGTTGAAAGAGCAAGATTCTTCCTCATCTGTCAAGGTCCAAATCAGAATGGAACACATCAGGCATAACATACAGGGGTGGCGTTACGCTTCAATAAGTTACCCAGCTTCAGACCATCCTCCATGCTTTTTATCTGCCGCAAAAAATCTCGCTTTTGGATTTTAAACAGCTGTGCAATCCGCCACCAAGTCCTCCCGCGAAATACGGAAATTGAAAATCAGAAATTGACAATCTTACAGCTAAATGAAACACTTCCTCCATCACGCTAGAGCCCAGACCAGACTTAAGGTGAACGGTGCTGTAGTATCTTTGTGTTTCTGCTGTAGGTGCCCTTGAGATGTGTGAGGGGGAAACGACGCCAGACCCAGCCGTTCAGAGCGCTCTCGTCCCCTGCTCCTCTCAGGCCCCCGAGGGCCCTCGTTATGTTCACTGTGCATTGGCAGCTCTCGTCAGTGACCGGTGTTTTATTAAAACACGCAAAAGGCTTTAGCCTGCTTATTATTACCCAGTTATTTTCACTCTTTATTTCATAGCCTCTGAAGGCTTATGCACAAAAATTGTGTTATTTTAATTATCTAACCGTCTGAGTGATGAATGCAGATACAGTTCGGGTGCAGTACCTTCCGCGTTTCAGACAACAAAACGTTAGGTATTTGACTCTGAGGGCTTTCTGAGATCTGAGGTAAAGTTTAACATGTGTAGGTTCAAGTAAACAACACGCTTTATTTGCCTGTTTATTTATTCATTCAGTGATATCATGTTGGATTTAGTGAAAGAAAAATGATTTTCTCGTATATTGCATTCGTCTGGCCTGTGGTGCAGAGAAGTATTGGTTTGAAATAGTGATGGGGGTAAACTGCAGTGAGAATGAATTGCTTACATGCAGGGCTTTGCTCTTATAAAGGTCTCATTGAAGCTCTGTCTGGAATAAAATAAAAAAAGCACCTCTTCATCTCTCACTGGGATCACACACATTTTCAATTCTTCAAGTGTTGCCATGGATACGCCTTACGCAGCTGCTTTTTCAAGTGTCTTTGTTTGTCATTCTGCCAGTTCTGATGAGTTACTCTCAGTCAGAAAATGGCGTTCACTCCGAGAACATGGGCCAGAGGCAAATACTGACCCCTTACACATGCATGAACACACACACTCACACACTCACACACACACACACACACACACATACACACACACACACCATACACACACACACACACACACACACACACACACCATACACACAGGCACTGTGCAACAAGGCCTGTAATGGAACTGCTGGAGTGTTGAAATCGCAGATGAACTTTCAGTTCGTAACCTCCAGGTTCCTCTCATTATATGCTGCTGGTTGCAGTTACGAAATTATGGCTCATTCTCCTTGGTTACTCAGCCCCCCCCACCCCCCCCCCACCCAAAAAAAAGCTTTCAGCGTCCGCTATTGTATTAAAACAATAGAGGTGATTGGTGAGGAATCTCTTGATTTATCTCTATTTATTCATTGATAGTGTGTGTGTGTGTGTGGACATGTGTGTAAGCGAGAGACTGCGTATAACAGGTTTGTAGGTGGATATGTGTTTCTGTATGGTCTTTAAATGAAGAGATGGTTTAAGGATGTGTCATAAAAGAAGATGAGGACAGACTGCTCTGCAGTAAAGCAAGATGCTGCTCTTATATACGGAGTCACTGACTACCACACAATTATTTACCCACAAACAGCCTGGCCACTTAACCTCACACTCACTGTGTAGAGCCCTCCAGCTGCGCTAGTACGTCAGCAGACGCTTAAATAGCCTTTAACACTCAGGGAAGCGGTGAACTAATGGAAGGGGGGAAAAAAAAGGGAAGATATGGTTTGGACAATAAAAGGTACTATGAAAAAAAAAAGATTAAACTGGGCTTTGATATCAGAGGGGTAATTTTCAGCCGCGTTGGTAAACTGGTAAATGATCACACGCAGTGTGGAAAAAGTTACTGGTGTTTTCAAAGTAGACATTTTTTTCACTCCCCCCTCACAGCTCTGTATCATTTCTGAACACACAAAACTATGACACGGTTACACTGTGGGCGTTTTTCCAGTAGGTGGAGTAATTGACTATGGAAGATTTTTTAGCAGCAATAAAGAGCTTTGGAAGTGACTCTAATGTGACTGTATGATTTAGCTTGAGAGGTTTAGCATCACTTAGTCTAAGTCAGTGCCTCCTTGTTTTGATTGAAACTGACTGGTCTGGTTTATAAATAGACACGTTATTGAATTAGGACGACTTGATGACTAATGTACTGTACATTATGCGGTTGTGTGGGGGTCTTTGTTTTCCAGTTTGGTGCATTCTTGTACCTCCTGTCACTGGGTCGTTTATCGATGGAACTTGTCAGTTTGATTTAAGCACAAGGTATCACATTAGTCTCCAGCATAATCTTATTTGTGTGTGTGTGTGTGTGTGTGGGGCATCATCAAAACAGTGAGCCTCCGTATTACACAACTGCATCTTACTTATTCCTGTACTGTGGTATGTAATGTGAAATACTTTTTGTTAATAGTATGGAAGCTAATCTATCTTTCTGTGTTTTCATGTGTGCTCTTCCAAAGATGCAATCACAAGTAAAAGTACAGAGATTGTTTTTTTTTAGGAAGGGCGAAAATGCTCCGTGTAAATGCTCTTTATGCTCCTTATCAGAACACGTTTGTGATACTGTCTGGTTGCTTTAGAGTGTCAGCACAAAGGACCTTTTCACGCTTTTCAACGTGTCTAAATGGTAAATGACCTTATTAAAAACAAACAAATAAACATTAAAGATCATTGGTTGTTCTGGTATTAAGGAAATGGTGACAAGTTTAGTATCAGGAAGCTTTGCTGTAACAAAGAGCGGAGATTTGCTTTCTGAACTCTATTAAGATATGTCTGCTTTGTTTCTAGTTTTAATAGAGTTCTAGTCCTGTCTAATATCACAAGTGGATCTTGCTGATTGGTGGAAACAATTTCTCGCCAAAACGCCTCTAAGTCTGTTGCATTGACACACGCCATGAAAAGCAATACAGGGGAGGTTAAGCTCTCTGCAGAACTAGGTGGGGTGCAGTAAAATTCAGCTGGGTCAAACCCCATGTATCGTCATCAATACATGTTACACATTAGCTGTTAACCAGTCGTTTGTAATTCAGCATGCAAGGTGGAAGTGTAGTGCTTCAGTCAGTGTTTGATTTAAAGGGTTTATAGTTTCAGCAGTGGACTCTTGTCCTCAGCTGCGTCTATAATGCCTGTGCCTGGGGCAGGAGATGCTGTCAAGTTGTCCTGTAAGTTGAGTCATCTGTTGATAAAGAGCTACCAGCAAACAAACAGCAAAGCACAGTGGCCCACACTGTGCCCCCCTCCTCCCCTTTCTCTCTCTCTCTCTCTCTCTCTCTCTCTCTCACTCTCTGTCTTTCTCTTTCTTTCTCTCTCTCTCTCTCTCTCACCCACCCCCTTTCCACTGCTGCTGCCACTGCTGTTCCTGCCTTTTTCACACCATCCCCAGCTAACACAGCGTCAGCATCAGAGCACAGAGGCACATACACGCACGCACGCACACACACACACACATACACACACACTCACTCACTCACTCACTCTCTCACACACACACACACACGCACACACACACACACACACACGCTTTCCACTCAGTCTAGAGAGAGCACGCTGCTCACACACAGCCTAAAGGACCGCCTCTTTCTCTCCGTCGCTGACTGAACTCAAGCAAAGAGAGAGGAAGAGAGATAGAGGAGAGAGGGAGAAGGAGAAAGAGAGAGAGAGAGAGAGAAAAATAGAGAGCGTGTAGGCAGGATGACTGCCTACCTGAACAAACAGCAGAGCTGCTGCGTGGAGGTAGCCCAGGGCAGGGGCGGCGATCGGGGAATGGCCGGAGAGCCCTGCTCCTGCAGCTGGCAGCACGAACCTCACGTTTACTACCACGGTTCTCCTTCCCTGTCCACCCTGCCCCGACAACGAGCCAAACTGATGGCCACGCGCTCGGAGAGCTCCTGGAGGAGCCCCAGCAGAACCATGCTGCGCACCAAAGGAGGCAGCTGCGACCTGTGGGCAGAGTGCGGCTGCCCCCACAGCTGGCAGGACCCTTACCAGGTAAAGCAGGCGGGGACGGGGGGCGCAAAAGAGCGGATTACGTACGCGAACCCCCAAACAACGAGGAGCGCGTATTCGGTTGTTATTTTTGGTTTGTTTCTTTCTTTCTTTCTTTCTTTGCCCGACTCATTTAGAATGAATGAGCGTCACGTGAAGGTATCAGTGAGTGCGATAGCTAGAGCAGCGGTGCTGAATTCTGATTGTACCTGATGTCTCTAAACTTTGGCTGGGAGTGTCTAGTAAATCAGAGAACTACAGATGCACAGTATATACAGTAAAGTAAAAGGGAGTTTGTTTTTGGCACAGGAGGTAGAAATACTATATGCTTAACGTGTGTATATATTTGCCTCTGTGAAGTCTAGTGGCTTCTCTGTGTAAAAGTTGTCACACACAGGTTACACAGCCCTTGCTGGGAGAGCAGGGCTCGTGAACGGAGAGAAATGAAGCATTTCTTGTCTCTGTGCTTATGGGGTCTCCTGTGTAATAGCAGTGCTCTGGTGTGCAAAAGGGACAGGGCTATTTGCAAAGCTCTTTCCATTCGCTCAGTGCTACTAAAGCACTTTTGTCTTGTGTGTGTGTGTGTATGTGTGTGTATGTGTGTGTGTGTGTGTGTGTGTGTGTGTATGTATGTGTGTGTGTGTGTGTGTGTGTGTGTGTGTTAGGGTCTCTAAGCTGTACAATGCTGTTTTAAAGGTCGAGCTTCGGGCGGCTGGAAGTAACCGTGATGGTGAATTTAAAATGACTCCGTGTGTCATGGAGGAACTTAGTCTCTATGCGCTGGTACAGATGGGGGGCTGGGGGTGGGATGGGGGGGGGGGCGGTTGGTAGGGTGCAGTGTTGGTGTGTATGTGTGTGGGGGGGGGGGGGGGGGGGGGCGATATGTTGAGGCTCAGCTGCTCAAGACAGGGCGATGAGGGGAGAGTGCAAAATGGCTCTGAATCAAGCTAGACCAGGACTGTTCAGCTGGCCACTATTTTTGGCTTCATCTCCCCATTTACTCTCTTTTTCTGTTTTTTTCCCCCCTTTTACACACACACACACACACACACAAACACCCTCATCCTCTCTGCACTTTGTTAAATTGCAGTGTTTGTTGAGCACTTGGCATTGAAAAACCATATCATCCTTCATTCTATTAAGGCAATGGGGAAAATGTTTGCTTGGTTGAGCATTCTCATTAGACGTATTTAACATTAGTTAATTGCTTCATAGGAGTCGTTGTTCACATATTTGATCTGTGATACATCAGCTTTGTGTGTATTTTGATTCATAACCTTTAAGATCTGATATCTCATTATCATAATCTATTTTCTCTGAGATGTAAAGAAAGGCAGAGTATGGTTTCATTAGATGTTGAAATAGCTCTTTTTACATCAGCTTTTCTCTGATACAAGTTGGATGCTGGATCATTAAAAATGACACAAGTATTGATGAACCGTGATCTAATGCTGACAGGCAGTGATTGCTTGTGATGCTGGACAGTCTATCATAGCACTGATGATCAAGGTTAGGGCACTACAACATGATCACCCCCCCCCCCCACCCCCCACCCCACAAACCTCCCCAAAAGGAGCCACCTGATAGATGGAGCTTGACAAGGAATCAAGGACAAGGAACTAAATGCAGGAGACTTTGGGTTTGAATCATCACTGGATCAGAGTCATTGAACTCCACTGACCAATCAACAGTCAGCCACGAGATCTGATCTCAGCCAAGTGGTATAGATGGAAAGTGTTCCCTCCTTGTTAGCCGGTCGCATTCTGACACGGCCTGGCATGCATTAGCAGAAACACACACACACAAACACACACAAACATGCACATGCAAATCACTGTTGTCACTCTCCTCATGAGACTAAAACATACCTCAGTGGGGTGTGTTTGTGTGTGTGTGTGTGTGTGTGTGTGTGTTTTTTCCTGTAGAGCCAACCTTACACCTCACTCGTTTAGTTTCCCTTGGGTTGTGTTGTTTACTGTTGTGTATGTGTTGTGTTTATTTTTATTTTTTATTTATTTATTTGTTTTTTGGTTTTTTTTTACATATGAACAAATGCTCATGAATTATTGACTGTTGTACCATGCACTATACATAGTTTCTGCCCTAAATAATTGAGCAGAGTAAACTGGAGCACAAGCTTCAACTGAAAAGCACAGCTACAGATGTGTTCTGAGTCACCCAAAAAGCACTATTTATACCCAAAAGTTGTTTCACAGGTCACCTGTCAAATGAACGCATGTCCTTTAATGACTTCCATCGCTAAACTTAACCCTCACTTTGAAAAGTACTTCTTCATTGCTGTAGAAATAACTAGCATAGGCATTAAACACTTTTCAATCAAATGGCACTAAAATATGTGTTATTGTACCTTGAAAGATAAGACATAATTCTGTCGCATATCTTTACCGTTTTTTTTTTTCCTTTCTTCAAATGAGCAGCTCCTTTTGCGAGAATTCTCTTTGTTAGAAACGTGAGTTGTAATTACTTAGCCCAATGTACTTATGAACGCATAATTAACCTCTTTTCTGATGGTTCCTCCCAGCTGAATCAAACACATTGTGTCTGTACTCTCTGTGATACAGAACAGATGTGTTTCCTGCCCTGCCAAGAGCAGATAGGTGAGGGAGAGTCTGGTTAATGACATTCTTAATGCCAAAGCTATTTACATCAGCGCTTTTCCTACGCGGCCATACACCGGAGATGGAAACTTGGATCTGTCAGTATTTCAGAGTTAACAAACAGCTAAGAGACCTTACAGGAAACTCAGTGAATCAAAGGGGGTCACACCGTAATCACAACCTTCACAATTAATGTATGAAAACATAACTAATTTCATTCCACCAGTCCTTAGTAATACGGGCAGCGCGTAATGCTGAAAAGGCATAAGGATCTTTTTTTGAAAAGTTGTGACCCAGTTTGGCTCCTCCGAAAAACCCTCAAGGTATTCGCTCAGTGTATTTTTGTTGCTACTTTTTTTTTTTTCTTTCCTCATTGAGCTATGGAGGAACTCCTGCTTTCTACCAAAATAAAAAAAAAAAAGAGAGAGAAAAAGAAAAAGAAAAAAAAAGAAAAGGAAAAACATGCCATACACGTACACGGTCAGGGGAAATGAGTTGAACATAAGCCTGAACAAAGCCATTTTCTGAAGGGCTTGTGTCAGAAAATAAGGAAAGAACTATCGTGTTTGTGCTATAGACGGTAGATAAAAAGTTAAGAGAAAAAAAAAAAGTCAAGTATTTTTTGAAAAAGCGTGCATTTACGATGTGATTATTGTATGTAGATGGGCTACACAGCCTTGCTGAGACAATGATTGTATGTAGACTGTTACTTTAACCGTTTGATTAGAGCGACGTCATCATTTGAAATGCATTGATACTTAGGGATCAGAGCACATGTGATTTTGCTGCATTTCTGCCAATAACTGGATTATGGCCCACACAGGTATGATATCATACTCAACCCCCTCTAAAGGGTGCTTTGAGTTGAGAGGGAGTGTTTGACTTGATTAACAGATTTATCAGATTAGTGTGGTACAAACTGTTATATCTCTCTCTACACACTGGTTGCCCCATGGTGCCCCCCCACCCCATCACAAAGCATCTGTAAACCCCCAGCCTTATAGAAAATATTTTGGATTAATTCAGACACGAGGGAAAGAGGTTCCAAATGTGTGGTCAATATGATTTTTTTTTTCTATTTACCACAATTTGCAATGGTTTGTAACTGAAGTCTCCCTCATAGCCACATCAAACAGGGAAGACAAAAACTACTAGACACATACTGTCTAATCCATGTGACACAGCTCTCATGCTACAGGCAATGTGGTAACGTCAAGCATTGCAAACAGACTTGAAGATCCTTCACCGTTCGTGACGCTACATGATCTGTCAGTTTGTCACTGTGAGAAAAAAAAAAAAAAAAGAGGAGGTTTTGCTGTCTCACTTTCTCCCAGAGACCAGATGCCCCAAAGCTGAAATCTCAACCGCGGAGTCAAGCACAATACTGTCAGCGTTCTGCCGTAATTAAGCAGAGAAAATTAATTATATCAAACTGTTGATTTTGAAAGATTTTCTATGAAATAATGAAGTAATCCGTTAGACCGCAGAAAGGGCTATCCAGATATTGTTGTATACAATTAATAATAATAATAATAAAAAAAATGTTTTGTCCATTACTTTACTTTACTTTGAAATGATGCCTTTCAGCTGAGAAGATGCATGCCGGCTGTCAGCGTGAATAAACGCAATTTTACTCCAAATGTCATGGCTCCCGATAAGTAATGAAGCTATGACACAATTTATTCCAAAACTCTGATTAGGCTTAATGCCCCGTCTCGTGTCTTTGCCTTGATAAAATATTCAAATTTCCCCTCTCTTTGAAGTCAACCTCAGACGGCATTTAATAGGAAAAAAAAAAAAAACATGAACTGTAGTTCCTGGTGGTTTATGGAATGAGCAAATTGAAATATGTATTATCGCCAACATGCCTGTTCTCAGGCAGACCTTGCTTATTTGCCTTATGGAGAAATAATCAGCTCTAAATGCAGTGCATCAATATCATGTTCTTTAAATTATAAAATAATATGGAAATGTACCATAGTGAGATTAACACATTTTGCATGGTATATTGCCTACCATAGCATTAGAAAATATGCATGGTTTATTAAAACTTTGAGAACATCTGTGAAGTCGTCCTTGCACTCAGGGAAGGGTCTTGCAAGGCCAAAACAGAAAAAGGAAACTTCCTGAATACAATAGCTTAGTAGTTCTTTACAGCAAAAGACTTGAAATTATCTTCATTTAATCTGTTTGACTCCCAGTGGAATTATATGTATTCTACATATAATCTCCCTGAGATTATCAACAGAGGAGATTTCAACCTAGGATCATTCTCTGGGGTTATCCACAAAGGATTGTGCTTATGTGCAAGTTCAGTGTCCTGACGCTAGATTGCCACAAATATCATTTTTAGATTACCAGTGCCGTTGATGTTGCTGTTTGGGCAAAATTGTTTATTTCAAAGGATTTGTAGCGTGTAATGGCCCCATTTTCCTAATCTTGTTGGAGTATCAGTGCTCTGCCCGTTCATCCAGGGAAATGCGTTTGTTTGGCTTTCTTTCCTCTGTGCTGTGGTTTTCTTTATTTATTCCTTTCCTGAAAAATGTCACATTCTGAAATACCTTTTTAATGATCTCTCATCACTTTTTTATGTTTTCTTTCTTTCTTTTTTTTTTCTTTTCTTTTCTTTTTTTTTTTTACTTTGAACCCGTGTAACCTTTGTTCCAGCACCCCTTTGAGACTTGCGTTTGTTCGGTTTCTTGCCGACTGAAGAAACAGCAGAATTAAATTGAATAATGAGATGAGATGAGAGTACACTTTAATGTATGCATGAGTTAACATCCCGTACATAATGAACTCCTTAAAAATCACGGCAGCGGGGTGTTTGTGATAGGTCTTTGGTGAATTAATCTCCTCCTGCGCTGTGCATTCAAACACCTTCCGCTCTAATCAGTATCCCCTGATTGAAACCGTCGCTCTGAAGACTTGAAATCCATTAATGCATTAAGGAGCAATGCACTGTAAGTGGAAACCGTCTCACTTGCTAGGATTGATTTCCCTCCGAACAACAAATCTACCCTGCCTCGTACCAGCTTTTGTTAGGCTAAACACATCTGAAGCGAGGCTTACGGGTTTATGGTTTTGGGGGAAAAAAAAAGAATGTTGTAAACACACGTTGCTTACATTTTATGTATGCAGTCTCTGACTGTCGGTCACAGCCTGTTGTTAGCCGCCTTGCGTTAGCATGTCTATCACTTTAGCCGACCTCTTGTTTCATGTATGAGGGAGATTCAGTGCAAACTTTCCTTCTCTGTGTGAGATTTTGTGCCTTGGCACTATGCAGCAGTCTATGAAGGCACTGACTGAAAGTTAAGGGTGACTCTCTTCCCTAACACTTAGCCAGCCAGAGGAGAAACCTGCTAAATTTCCTTAGTTGAATTATTTCTAGATATGATCCATGTCTAGAAATAATCCACAGGCCTCAGCTGTTGTTAAATGGCTGTGAATACCAGTGGTTGGATTTTCACACTTCAAAAGCGTTGGTTTAATCTCAGCATGTTTTTGATAGCGGTCGTTTATTGATCAGCTCATTATGTTGTTTGTTGAAAAGATGAACAGTCAGCCCCTCACTCCTTCTGCTGTCAGTACACAGACAGGAAAACACTGCCTCAACTGTTTTTCTGGTCGTTTTTATGACAGTTTGAAAGGTTCATAGTCTCTGCCATGTGTCCAAAGCCACAGTGGCCTTTGCTGCCTGCAAGAAATCAATACAACACGATACAAAATAATACAATACGATACGATACAATACAATACAATACAATACAAAACAAAACAGTACAAAACAATGCAATACAGCACAATTCACTGGCAAAAGAGAAATATTGTCATTTGTTACACATGTCATACAGGGTTTAGCTGTAGGTCATTTCATGTCCTAAAATGTGTTAGTTGTGGCTTTGGGGATTTAGTCACCAGCAGACTGCTGTGTGTTGCTGTTGTGGGTTAAGAGCACTGTCCTTTCAGTTAAATCAATCCGGGAGCAGGTTGTGCAAGCTGGGAGGATTTTAAGGCGGACTTGGCCCAAATCTGGCATGAAAGCTGCAACGTCTGAGTGGTGTAATCAGGCCCAGCATCTGTGCAGTGCTGCTCCGCGTTCATTGTCAGAGCATGAGTTCGGTCAGCAGGAACACAGCAACACGCAGGACAGCATCAGAACCGCTTCTCATCCAGGAGGACCAGGGTGCATTATATACACACACACACACACACGCTTATTCTAAAGTATACACCAGAAATTTAGTATTTGCTCATGAAAGTATCATTGCTTCTTGCTACATGTTGTTTATTGGTGATTGGGTATAACCTGTTTATTGATGCTGTCTTTTTTCTTTTTTTTGGTGGGGGGGGGGGTGTCAATAGTTCTTACTTCCTAACCAGCCATCTATTTCGTCTCTGTGTTGTGTTGGCATTGTTTGTATACGTGTGTATTGTGTTTCGGTGTCTGCCGGTGTCAGATGTTTTTGCTTATTGTCTTTTGCCATATTGGAACTCTGGTTTATCAATATGGCATCATACTGAGGTGCATCCAGCGTACTCTCGTACACTGTACATGCTCCGTATCCATTAATAGAAAGTAGGACAATGAGTGTATGAGTTCGGGCATCTCCGTCCCTCTCTGATCTTTATCTCTCCCTTCTCTCTTTTTCTCTTTAACAGGCAAGCCCTGCCCCAATTATAGTCAACACGGAGACTTTGGAAACTGTACCTTACGTAAGTTACCTTTTTTTCCTTCCTCTGCCCCCCCCCCCCCCCCCCCCCCTTGTTTCGTATTGTTTTAATTCGATACGTGTTATACGTTGCATACTTAACGCCCCAACTACTTTACAAGTCCACGCCCAGCTCTCCCATCCTGACAAGATTGATGTCAACAGAGTATATGCTGTGTATGTTATCTATAACACAGAGTGGATGCTTAGTCGTGCTATGAGAGAGACTGAGCTGGGTTAAGAGACAGTTGCATTTGTGTTTGTTTTATGTATCTGGAACACAGCGTGTTTGAGCAAAAGCAGACAGGGTAACAACTCTTAACTGTCAGTGAGTTGTCACAAGTTAAACCAACAATACAAGCCCGTTCAAGACAAGAGCTTTGGTAGTCTGGGGTTTTCGGGATGGTATTTGGCGCGTTTCTTTCACGGTCGCCGTGGCTGTTGGTCGTTGCGAAGCAGAGATCCGGGTTCCTCTTGGATGTGGTGTTTATCTGCATGCAGATAAAGAGAAGGGAGAGACAGAGAGCGTATCAGACAGTCTGCGTGGTTAGTGAACAGGTAGTCGCATAGGAGAGAATAAGCCAATAAATCAAAGTAACAAAGGCAATTATGCTGTCAGCATGGCTCTAATATCTGCACACGGGAGGCTTCAAATCCTATCAGATCTCTACCGCAGAACAGCTCAGGAAAACAAAGCAAAAACTTTTACTGCATCATTTTACCATGGAGTGCTTGTGGCTCTAGCTAAAGCTGTAGAGTGTGCATCCAACCCTGTATGG
>NC_044509.1:10714865-10719865 GCF_902362185.1 Chanos chanos
GAGCAAGAACTTGGTAATGACGGTCAATTAAAAATCACACGATGCAGTCGATTTCAGCGCCAGTAGGAGCGACATTCAATTAATAGGGGTGCTTTATAGAGGATCGTTTGATGGCAGGTTCTAATGGGGTCTAATTATGGCTGTGAAAAAGACCTGTGTAATAGTTTAGCTGTTTATCAGTAGCCCATCGTTGCTAACCAATCTCCATGTCAATCAGGCTGAGAGCTCAGAGGATTTGAATGGCAAACATATCATAATTATGAATCTGATGAGCTAAAGGGGGTTTGTACTCATGGCCCATAGAGGTTTTAGTTTTAATTAAGATGGCATTGTGAAAACCTGGGGCAATGATTTTTATCACTAACAGTGCCCCCCCTTGCCCCTCCCCCCACTGTCTAAACACTGTATGTTGACTCATCTCTAACAGGGTTTTTCCACTGTACCTGCTATATTATTCACTTTTATGTGATAACAGTATGATCTGCAAATGTACACTTGAGATTCGGCTCATTCCCCCTTTTCTTGTTCATACATGCACCCAGCTATTATTGAGCGTTGCATGACTGAGCACAACTGCTTCAGTGGGGAGGGGGGGGAGAATATTAATGATGTTTAATATACCTCTCAGATGTGTTTCATTTCATGCAGACTTCATCTGCAAATTTTCCTCATCTCTACATATTGTGTGTGCGTGTGTATGTGTGTGTGTGTGTGTGTGTGTGTGTGGCTCAGAATGGGTGCGCTGGCACAGTTGAGGTGACTCACCAGTTTAATTCAACCCCTTCAAGCACAGAGTCTTGATCGTGAGCTTCTGGCAACAGAAGCAGTTAGCCAGCCCCAAACAGCTGCACTGTCATTCTAAGTCTATGCAGGCTTAGATCTGAAAAGCAGACTCATTTGAACATGCTAATGGCGCTCAACAAACTGTGATTGGGTTATCTCTTAAGGGGGAGTAAAATGGACAAATTAAATTCTCTTGAACTTAAAAAAAAAGAAAAAAAAGAAATCAAACAAATAAATCACACCACTTTCCTCTGCCACGTTTTTTTCCCACCTAACAGCCAGCCTATGAGAGAAAGGTGATTTCTCACTGCTTGATAGAACGTCTGAGTCACGATAATTACTAATGGTGTAAACGATTCGCATTCCAAAGTCATTGAGTTGTTTCACTTGTCTACAAATTAACGCGGTCCCGCTGATTGTGTTTGCGGCACCGTTTGGGTCTTTGTACGACAGGCTACGTCAGTGCCGGGTTCCCGCTGGGAAGCCATCAGGAGACGCAGTGCTTTTCACTCTTCGTCTGATGAAGCCTCCGAGACTCATCATCACCTCTTCCGCTTTGATTAGTTTATAGCAAACAGTGGCATCTCTCGTGTACTCTATATAAAAGAACAAAAATCACGCTGTGAATGCTAACCCGGCGCATGAAAGGTTTTCCTGACTCAATAAAGACAGTGAAGACTAGAGCTGGTTGAGAGTGGAATACATATACTATGGCAGGTGTGTGTTCTTATATGTAGGGGAGGGTGGGAGATGATAGGCTCTATGGGCACGCCTGTCTGTGTCTTGGAGCATGAGATAATCATTATTCTGTTGCTGTGTAGCCTGTCTCTCTGTCTGCTTACCGCCGGGGCCTTGGGTTAGAGGGCTGGTTTGATCATGTGATCTGCCGCAGTGCTGGGATTGAGGTGTTGGTAGAAGGCAATGGAAAGAGCAAGGCAGGGGAGGTGTGAGAATGAGAGAGAGAGAGAGAGAGAGAGAGAGAGAAACCACTCCACCGTCTGTCCGCATCCTTCACTCTCTGTTTTTTGAAAAGCAGACAGGAATCAAACTGTCAACAAGCTTGATTTATTGCCTAAAAACGTTTGTTCCTGAGATAATGCATGCGTAGGTAACAACTTTTAATACTAAACTGATTTTTAAAACTGTTTTAAAAGTTAACATCGGACCTCTTTCTTCCCCCCTTTTTTTTAAGTTTCTGGGCATAATTTGCATTCATCTCTGATCATCTTCCAAAACAATTAATCCCAAGCCACTTAAAGAAATCCTGTCTGTTGAATGGCAGTCACAGAATTAAAAAGTAATGCACATGGTGGCCAAGTGCCAGTGGACCTGTCAATGCGGTCAAACACAAAAACCCATTAAGTCCGCTTATGAATATGAAAATGGATATGTCTGAGATGGTCTTGCGAGTGAATTAAAGAGCTATGCGGTCATTACCTTAGTTCTGCTTATTTAAGCTCTAATGAAAGATACAACCCTCATTGAAAAGTGCAACTCCAAATTTGATTAGTTCTCTCAGAGAGTACTTGTTTTCTATGGTCTCAATGTAATTCCGTTTCGAGAAGGCTCCCACACTTGAAATGGCCAACAGCGCGTGTGCGAAACACTAGTGCTGAATAAGGGTTGGGCTCGGAGTGGAAGAGTGTCAGAGAAATGCCAGGATTGTTCTGGAAACTGGGCCCACTGAAAGAGCTGGTAAATAGATATGGATTTTTATGTCTCTGGCTTCAAAGTTCAGACCAAGGCAATTAAATTTAAACTACTGCACTTCCTTGATATTAACTTCTTGTTTTTTGAGGTAATGGGGGGGGGGGGGGGGGGGGGGGGGGGGGGGGAGGTACTCTGTTCTCACTCAATTTGGTGAGATCTGGTTGTCTGCTCTTATCTTTAAGAGGTTTTGTTGTTGTTGTTTTTTGGCTTTGTCCTTCACTGTTTAAGAAAGTACTTAAGGTTCCCTTTTCATAAGACAAAAAAAATATTTCCTTCATAATTTGACAGTTTGTCACTTTTATTGGTCTAAACTGGTGTGTGGACCATCATTCAATTTGGTTAACTTGTGTGGGTAAATTAAAGCTGACTCCAAAGTATTCCATTAATGCATCTGGATCAATAATGCATGCAGAAGGCTTCGAAGTGAATTGTTTTTATTGACTCTGTAGACTGTCAAACAAGAATTCCTGTAAACATATGGGAAACTCTTATATATTGATGTATGTAAAATTTAGTTGTCTAATGTCTTTTTCTGCAAAATATTGTTCCATTACATATCCATTACATTACATATACTCCTAAGTCATAGAACATTTGCATCTTTGGTTAAACTGTATCTCGCCTCTGTTTTTACTTACATCTTGATTTTGCGTGTCTTTTGTAGGTCAATGGAACTGAAATTGAATATGAATTTGAAGAAATAACGCTAGAGCGGGTAAGTTTATTCACGCGTACACCAGCCAACACACACACATCCACAAATGCACTAAAAACAAACTCGGCAGTTGTCCTCTGCAAAGGAGTAATGTTCTACGTCTTGTTTTCTGTCCATGTCTGGCTTGTTGCTTGATAAGACACTCATCTCGGGAATGCCCCATGAAAATAATCATAAACTGGAGATACGGCCATTAAACTTGGCAGGCCAAATTTATGAGGCAGTCTGTAGGAATCAGAGGGCCGTAGTTACCAGCGTACGCATTATTGCACACTGCCCGAGAGCAATATCCCATGTGTACCAAATGTCCGTTCCGCTACCGCATTAGCCCTTTTCTCCAATCCTCCTACTTCTCCAGCCAACCTGTGAGGAATATGTATTTACCTCACTCGTTCATTAAAGCCAATTGATCTCAGTGGACGGACTCCATAATGAAAGAGTCCAAGAGCTGTCGGGGTTGATAGAGAACAGCCTTTTAATTGGGATGTCGCATTATTAGCATGTGAAGAGGTGGAGATATGCACTCGAGGCAATGCGTGGATAAGAGGCTTAGCTTGCTGCGGATGACATTTTGACAGCCCAAATGGGATCCAGACGGTTGGAAACAAAGCACTAACAATAACAAAGGTCAGTAGAACCGAAGGGATTGGTGATTTGTCAAACATCGGTTCCTGTAACAGGGCAGCCCGTACATTATAAGTTTTGTGCGGACCAAGACAGAGAAACAATTTTAACCACAAATGGCTCTACATTTGGGAGCTATCGCTGCGGTGGCTATATTTTAGTTGCTGTCAACGGCACCCCCTATGATATGCGATCTCCAATTTCATACTCTCTGCTTTCATGGGAGCATGACAAGATCACCGGGGCTTTGATCACTCTCTCAGAACTAACCGTCTTTGAGCCCGGTCTTATTTCCACTGAGTCCCGCAAGCCCAGGGGAGCTGTGCAGTGTTTATTATACCGCAAATGTAAGGACACAGTCATAAACTCAGCCCGTAGGGTTAGAAGACATTTTTTAATGAGAAAGAGGGCTCTTGTCCCATCAGCTGCCAATTTAATCAAAGCATGACATTCATTTTGCAGAGGCGTCTTGGGCATTTGCTTTATAATGCCATCACAGCCTAGTACACAACAACACTTCGGCCTCCAGAATTATAATTAGGTGCATCTTTTCCTAATATGTTTTATTTGCCAGAGAATCAATTAATCAGCAGCCTTGCCTAACAGCTTTCACTCTCAGTCCAATGTTTCTGTCAAATGAAACGCGCAGAATAGAAATGGAATTTAAGTGACGGCACTGGTTCCTGAGAGTGTGAAAATGGCTTTTGCGCTGTCATTTTGAAGAGGACTTGCATTAGTGTAGCGTGGTAGGCGGTAGATAGACTGGTAAATGGTCTAAGTGTACCTGGTTAAGTGCTTAGCAGATCTCGCAATACACTCGTGTATTATCATTCTGTAGTGGTCCGGTGTTGAAGTTATACACACACTCTCTCTCTCTCGCTCTCTGTATTAAGAGGTGCAAATAAAGTGTTATTTCATGCTTCTCCTGTCTTTTCACCCCTAGTACTTCAAAGGGAAGAGTTCCGCCTGCTCGAACACGATGTTTTAGTCTTATACAATGGCATATCGAAACAGAGGTCTCATATTACACTTTAATGGACTGCTTGCTATCCATCTATCTCTTGTTTGTTAAAGTGCAGATAATCATACTCTCTCTCTCTCTCTCTCTCTCTCTCTCCCCCCCCCTCTCTCTCTGCCTCTCTCTCTCTCTCTCTCTGTCTGTGTCTGT
>NC_044509.1:11044865-11084865 GCF_902362185.1 Chanos chanos
GGAGGTTATCTCCTTGGAAGAAGATACACTTCGTATAGTTTCCTTCATCTCATCCAAACAACAACGGACAATATACCAAAACGTTCCTCTATTCCTCTGACTTAGTTGCTAAACGACTGATGACCAAATAAACCGCAAAACTTATGTAATGAGAAGAAAATCCATTCAGACATCATATTTACATGAAGTGGGCATTACAGGAAATCAGTTTGCTCCATTTAACCCTGTCATACAACCTTGTCATCACTAGCTGCTTACACGGAGGTTGGGGGTATGTGCTGGGGTTGAAGGTACGGACCAAGCTGTTGGTAAGACGATGATAGTACGCTGTTCCCACCAGCTCTCTGTTCCCACCAGATTGTTGTGATGAGCGTGGCCAGAACCCCTTTTGATGCGAGATAGTAAACCAGTCCCTTTGATTTAAAGGGAAAGCAATCCAGAGCTTCTCCACTCTTCCCCCCTCCTCCCCTACAAATCCCCTTTACAATACTAATGTATCTTTTCCTTTGACTTGAGACTAATTCTAATTCAATATGTCTGTCCAATATGTCTCTCCGCGAGCGTTCTTTTTGAAAGTAATATTCAACATGGGGCATATAAAAATGAGGAGGAGTCTAGTGTATTTGCCAGTGATTGAAGCTGAAAAGGAAGCAGGTGCAATCGTGAGCTCACAGAAGGCAGCATTCCTGATTTGTACACACTGAGTTGCATATGGGGGAAGGTTCCCTTTGGTACATGCTTACATTTTCCACTATGCCAAGTCCAACCATGCTTGTACACTGGTACAGCTGTTTAGAGCGAGATCATAGCATTTGTAGGGCTGACTTACATTCTGAATCTGTAAGTTATAGAGGATGAACAGACTGGTATGTTTATATCAGTATAGGTTAGCTGTGAAGGGTGAACGTGTAGTGTTCACAGAGAACAAATAAGAGTGTCTTTATGCAAATAGGGATTGAGCCTGGATGACTCTCGCTGTAAAAGCAAACGAAACACATATTTCTTCATATCACTGCTGAGTATAAATTTGTTTGACACACATAGATGCAGGAGAGCTGAGCTCTGGCCAAAAACAGCCTCTCAGCTGGAGAGGGTTTGGCAGCTCTTGCTTTGGAGATCCAGTGGGACAGAGAGAGAGAGAGAGAGAGAGAGAGAGAGAACTGCTATGAAATGTTATGTGCACAGCTGTACAGGCATTTAAGTCAGACAAACATGGTGATAGTAAGTGCTGTCATTTTATACTAGATGAGTCAAGGCTGTTTTACTCAAGTTTCTCAGATTAGTTAAAGGCAATTCTCCTCACTAAACCACCATGGTAAAGAAAAAAAAAACATTTCACGTTAAGAGTGAAAAAAAGTTTCATCAAACATTTCCTCATTTGCTTTTGATGGAGGGAAATACTAGTTACTACATGCTGGACAAAAAGAGCCTTTACATTATGTGAACAAAGTAACAGTGGATACCTTCACACAGAAAGTTCAATCATGCTCTCTAGTTTCCTCAAATCATGAATTCAAATCATCTGATACTCAAAACATTCCATTTGAACAACAGAAAAACATTGCATGGAACACTCTTGTCAACAAATGGAGCAGAAATCCTCACACAGCTATGTAAATAGCCCGCCTGCCTGCCATATGACAGAAACATCTAGTGATTACAAAGATAGATCAACATTAAAGGGGAAGTTCACCATTTTTGGCATATGGGCTCATTTTGACAATTGCCTCTTGGTAATTAAATTGTCAGTGCAATTTTTCTGATGCATTATTTCAGTGGACCATTATTCAGCAGTGAATTTTTGTTGTTGTTGTTGTTGTTTACATTTTGAAGTCCAGTAAATACATCACATGGCTTTTATGTGCTTTAATTAGTGGAAAAAACAGAAGCGTCTTTATATACTGTTTTAAAAACCAGCAGTCAGAAAGATGCTGTTTTGTCCCACCTCCTGTGAGGATGAATGAGAACAGAATCTGCAAGAACATATATCATCCAGAAGAGCCTGTTCTGGTATTAAACATTCTAAATGTTTATTTGGAAATTCACTGTGGAACTGACAATAGCACAGTTTTTTATTCTGTTAGAGGTCATTACGATGAATGAGAATTTTGCAGAAAAAATAAAAATAGAACTAAACAATGTTTGAAAAAAAAAAATCAACATCTGACATAGCTAACAAATGTTCATAGGATGAGTCCATATGACAAAAAGGGTGAACTTCCCTCTTCACCTGTATTTGGCATGAACCACAGGTAGAGGTAGGGATAAGACTACTGGGTTAATCTCAACTCTAGTTGATGTAATGAGAAAATGCTGAAACAAACTAATACTTCAGTCTGTGCTGATTTCATCGACTGTGGTCATTTGGCTGCATGTTGCATATCCTTTGCTATGTTTTTCTTTGGGAGTTTTGATGTGTGTATGATTACCAATGATTTATGGATGCAGTAGGTATCTATCTTGGGCACACCCTTTTGTCTTGGTTGAAAATGACTTAAAAACCAGATACAGTCTAAGCAAGAGGAACACATAAGGCAAATAGCTTTTTAATGAGGGACAAATTTGATGCTGACCTCTAACAGTCAGATGATTAGGCCTCCGCTACACTTCAATTGCTTTTAAAGTCTTGTGCCAGGTCTAGATTCAAAAATTCAGACAAAAGAAAATGACTCAGGTTTTTTTTTCTTTTTTTTTTTTAAGTCAGTAGGAATTTAATGGTTCCTTTAAATATATGTTGAAGCTACAGATGATTTCTACTATTGTGCCACAACATTGGCAACAGTCTCTGACTTGCTCTTGAGTGGATGCTTTCCAAGTTCTGAGGTTCATTCGACCAAACTGGCTGGGACACAATGTAAAAATGTCAGTCCTTTTTTCTTTTCTTTCTTTTTTTTTTTTTTTTTTTTTTTGCATCTGTAGTTACGCTTATAAAACAAAGGGGTTGTTACAGTTTGAGGCAGTGTTGGTATCAGACATGCATCAGAGGTAGCGAATAAATCCTCCGTCTATAAGAGGACATCTGATTTGCTGTCCACTCAGAGCAGAGTATACAAGAGTAGGCGGAGTCAGGTCACTTCAGTTTGTAAAGCTTCCTCTTAACAATAAGTGTCTATAAATGTCTAAAAATGGCCTCAAACGAATGACATCCAAAAACCCGAAAGTGAGTCCAGTCCAACAGATCAGCACCAGTCTCAAAGTTCAACATGTCCTACTCTCCAGAGAGAGAGAAGAATAATATCACCGAAACTTTGGCCAACCTGGAAGCACTTCAGTGAAAATCATTGTTCATATACTTGAGTGATGTGATGTGAGTGATTTTCCCTTCAACAGGAACAGTAACGTGTTGACAAATGGAAACGTCTCTTTCTTAAGCTCAGAAAAAAGCAAGTATATAACATTGGGGGCTAGTGTGCTTTTGTTGTTGGCATTTCATATGAAAGTTGACCACATGAATAAAAGTCTCTCACAATTTCAAAAGTCTATAAAGGCCTACGCCATCATATTTGGCTATGTCAAAGCTTCTTAAAAAAAAAAAGCTTTGCTAAGATGTTGGAAGAAAAACAAAAAATATTTAATACAGCATTACACAAAATGGGTTCTCCATTTTTTTGAAGTTCTCAACATTTTCCTTTTTATATATATAAATAATTATCAAAACACAATATTTTTTCAGTCACATTCACATTACAGATACCAAGAATCAACAAACAATAAAAATGGTGATCCTAAAAACTATACAGTTTGACATATGTACTGTAACTAGCATACATACATATATACATTAACACTACGTAAATACAATGTAATGTGAGCCTCTTCACTTGAGTATTTTTTTTCACCAGAAACAAAAAGTCCTTAAAAATATATGATGCATGGAAAAAGTGTTTCATCAGCTTCCATCCATAGTCTGCATATGGTGTCCAAATAAAAGTTCAGTCTAAGAACCGAGAGTTCTCGTTTCACAACAATGTGCATTTATTAAAGAGGTCCTATGTGAGGGGTGATAGCAGCCATTTTGAACAGGCTCAGTACACCACTGGAAGAGTTTCAAAAGCCGTCAACATTAGAAACAAAAGAATACTTAATCCTTATCTCCCTGGCCAGCCAGCGAGGTGACACAAAACAACACAGAAATGCTCAGACATAAAAAAAAAAAACTAAGGCAGCTCTGACAAAAGGGTATTGTCAATTCCACAATGGTACGCACTTTTGTAACCCTTTACCGTTATCAGAGACCTGCGTCACAATGACCTCCAAAGTAAGGGTCTTTTCCATCCCATTATCTTTTTACGCAGAGACATTGTCTGCATGTTCACAAAAGGAAACCAACTTGACCGACACAAGGATGCGGCTTCCGGAAAACTGGGTCCAGCAATATTAGATCCTCATCTCAGCCTCCTCACTTTGCTCCAAAGAGTGTTCTGTAGAACTGATCATGGAGGCCGAGGGACCTTGTGTGACACCAAAAGGAGAAACAGCTGGTGATCTTGCAGCTAGTGGAGACAGGGAGGGGGAGAAACTTGGCGACATGGCTGCCGAAGAGATGGAGCCCTCATGACTGATGGGGGAACGCCGTAGGGACGAAAGGTGTGGAAACGTCCTTCCGATAGCGGGCTTAGGCGGTACAGACTTAGCTCCTGGGTGAGCCACTGAGGTGATGAGAGGAGGTGGATCAATTCTGGGCTTGGGTTCTGTCTTCGGTTTTGGCTGGAAAGGTCGTCGTGGGTTGTTTGGTTGTATGCTCTCATCTTTTAGTCGGGCAATCTCAGTAAAGACATTGGCCAGAGGCTGGAACTGTGGACACCAGTTGAGCAGGTAATCCCAGTTGTAGCTGCCTCGTAACTCCTCATCACTTGCCACAATGGCTGTGAGAGAGCCGTCTACTGATGGTTTGCCATCTTCAGGGAAGGCGTAATCTTTCTGATGGGAGATGTTAAGACCTCGTCCCACTCCTAGGTAACCACCGCCTTCATCCCTGTAGACGGGGAGCTGGCCAGAGAGTAGGGTACCACTAAGGCTCCCCAGCTTTTTGCCTTTGAACCACTGGCTGGCGTCTAAAGGTCCAGGCTCACAGGAGATGTCAGAGAGCTGGTCTGCGTCTTGCTGGATGCCTGAGTCAGGTCCTCGAGCAGAAATGTGCTCCTGCATGGAGGAGGTGATGCTGGCCACTCTTGGATATTCGTTGATCATCCGGATCTCATCATCCTCTGCTGCTTCAGCTGAGCCTCTACCGCTGGAATGGGAGGGGTCCAAAGAACCACCTCTAGGATAGGATGTGGCAACTGTCCCTCCCTGGTCACCAGCATACCCAGGCAAAGTCTGATGGTAGATCCTTTCACCTCCAGCGGATTTGGATTCATCCAACTTTTGTAATGCTGTTCCTGAAGCAACAGCCCTGTTTCCTGATTCTTTCCCTTTCCTCCTGCGCTTAGATTTCACCACATACAGGGCCACAGCAATTATTATTAAAATGACAATAACCCCCAGGGAGACTGCAATGATGCTAACAAGGAGGATGTTAAGGTCTTGTACTAATCCAAAAGAGGTATTAGTGACATCGATCGTGAGCTGGGCAGTTGCAACTCGAGATGTTTCCAAGGGACTGTGGGCTGTTACATCCAGGGTCATAAGGCGAGTCTCTCTTTTGGAGCGACTACTGCCACTGTGGCTTCCAGAGCTGTCCATCTTTAGGAAGATCACGCCTGTGGTCTTGTTGACATCGAAATAAGGAGAGTTGTTGACAAAGGAGTAGAGGACAATTCCATCTACTCCACCATCTTCATCGCTAGCTTGCACTTGACCAATACTCTGGCCTTTCTTAGCCCCCTCAGGAACCTCGAAGGAGAACTCTGTAGTAGTAAAGAGTGGGTCATATTCATCTTCTCCTGTGACAAACACTTGTACTGTAACTGTAGCAGAGTTGTTTCCTGCATCCACAGCCAAGGCAATAAAGTTGAAGGAGCTCACCTTCTCAAAGTCAAAGGTCTGTTTAGCACGCACCTCCCCAGAGTTCTGGTCAACAATGAAGTTATCCTTTCCTAAACCAGATCTGTCCATCATGAAATATTTTAGCTGACCGTAGACACCAGTGTCATAGTCAATAGCGTGTAAAACTGTCACAGCAGAATTAGGTGGCTGGTTTTCACGAACGCTTGCTGTCATAGTCTGAAGTGGGAAATAAGGCCTGTTATCATTGACGTCTTTCACTTCCACGCTTACAGGAGCTAAAGCAAAATGGCCATGGCCATCTGAGGCTTGCACAATAACCACATGAGATGATTGACTTTCACGGTCGAGTGGCCGCTGCAGCCTTACTGCTCCAGTCCACTGATCTACCAAGAAGAGCTCCATCTCATTTCCAGAGCTGATGCTGTACCGGATCTCTGCATTGGGCGCCGAGTCTGGGTCTGCAGCAGACAGCCGTAAGATCTCAGTGCCAGCTGCTGCCCCCTCACTAAGAGTGACAGTATAGTCAGAACGGCTGAAGACAGGAGGGTTGTCATTGACATCTTGAACAGTGATTACGGCTGGAACACTGGAGCTACGCTGAGGTACACCACGATCAGACACAACAATTGTGAGGTTATAACTTGACAGTGCTTCAAAATCAAGCATCTCAGCCAAAATCAGGGTACCCACTGTCTGGAAACCATGCCCCTCTATGAAGCGCACACTGCTCTCGATCTGAAAGGCATTCCCCACGTTGCCACTTGCAATGGCAAAATCAAAACCAGCATTTTCCTGTGATAAGTCTCCATCTACTGCCTCCAAGGTCAAGATGGTGGCCCCAGGAAGCTGGTCCTCTGATACAGTGGCTCTGTACTCTGACTGGTGGAACATTGGAACATTGTCGTTGACATCTGTCAGCTGAACCTGGACAGTGGCAATGGAGGATAGGGCTGGAGTTCCTCCATCTCGAGCCTCAATGATCACACTTACTGAAGGACGCTCAGGATCGAACTCCGCTTTGTGGTTGATAAACAATGTGCCTTCCAAGTAAAACAAAAGGAGATCAAAACAATTAGTTGATTTTATGTGATTACATTTAATTAGCAAAACAATTGCATTAGATTAATACTGCTGTCAATTTCGTTGCAAACAAATCACTTGGCCACAGCTGTTACCATATTATGTTATCATTTTACCATATTATCACAGCTGTTACCATAATATTATGTAAATATTACTAGGTTATACTCCATACCGTTTCTGGGATCAATGTAAAAGCCTTCTCTGGTTGCTGACATCACTCGGTAAGTGACCCTTCCATTCTCACCCGAGTCTCGATCAGTAGCAGTCACTGTGACAACAGGACTGCCTGGTGGAGAATGCTCCAACAGTGTTACCTAGGAAACCAAAACAGTATTTTCTATGGCATACTCTGGTGTTTGATTTGATACCAGAAGAATACAATCAAAGAAAGCTCTTATTTTAATCTTAATCTTTTTTCCTATTTAAGTTTCATGGTCTGTTTCATGACTTTCATGGTGACACTCAAGGGTGTAATGAATTAAATAAAAAGTCTTAGTTCACAATAATGTGGCACTGAAGTATTAAACTTTTATTAATGTGGAGATATGAGTTGTATATGAGTGTATCTTGTGAAGAAACCATGTTCAGCTAATTTATTTAACCCTAATTCAGTAGAATGTGAAACTCCAAAATGCTCAAGAGAAGTGCTGAAAGGCACTTTTAACAATTTTTACAGTTCAGTTCCTGAAATAATTTACAGTTTCTCAAAGAAATTATGCTCTGCGCTGACAGAAAGATGCCTTTGTAGCACTGAAAACATATTAGACTCTCACAGACTATTACCATAATGTCCCCAGGATAGAATACAACTGAAAAAATATCACCTGTACTCAGTAGATGTAAAGTGTTACCTGATACAGATCCTGTGTAAACGTAGGTGCATTGTCATTCACGTCCTCCACCAGCACTGTGAGGTTGGCCTCACTCTGGTGTTTGGAATCAGAGGCTCGGATGGTCAACGTGTACCAGGTCCTCTCTTCAAAGTCCAATGGGGCAGTCAGGGACACACGCCCATTGTAGCGGTGGATGTCAAACTTGCCTTGCGAAGACGCATCTAGATGGAGGGAGTAAGACAGTGCTGGGCCCGAGTCCACATCGTTTCCTGTTACCAAGGTGATCTCTGTGCCGATAAGTGAGTCTGGAGGAAGGCAGAGACATAACACACTGTCACAGAGTGAAAGGTGAAGAAAAACAGGTACAGAAATGTGCATTTAATAACTATCATATGGCAACAGTAACTTAGTGAGTGAAGAGCAGCACTGAGCAGTTTAAAAAGGTGGCTGTAACTGAAGTAATGAGAAGTGAAAGACTGTTATGACTAAGAGTGAGTGCTCTGATTATGATTCATAATCTGAGAGGGCAGAGATGGAGGGTCAGCAATTAGGTCACTCACTCTCGGCTACTCGCACTTCCCGTGGCAGAGGGATTGTGGGACTGTTGTCGTTCAGATCGACTATGATCACTGTGAGGGTAGCTGAGCCGGCTAGCTTGGGGTTGCCACGATCTGTTGCCGTAATGACCAACCTGTTGAAACATGGGTAGATATCAATGCTGAAGTATGACTCCAGACACTTTTATTCTGCAAAATTTCCTTTCATTCTGACTTCACATTTTTTGGGGACATCTCCAAAAAAAACCCCAAAAAAACCAAAACAAAAGCAAAACACTGCTTCAATTTTCAACAGGGCAAGAGAATAAAGGCTCCAAAAACACCAGCAGACCCAAAAATGTGGGAAATGAAAACCACACAGCATGATAGGAATCAGGGGAGCACTTCTGAAACAAAACACATGGGAAAAGCTGCAAGGTCCTAAACACAGCACACCGAGCGATAACACCATGCACTGAGAGGGTTTTCACGTTCCACAGAGCAGGGAATAAAAGCCCTGCAGAGCAACGACTTCACTGGCCTGCCAAACACACCACACTCACTTGGTATGCGTCCAGATCTCTCGGTCCATAATGGCTGCCGTGGTGACGCTGCCGGTCAGGGGATCAATCTTAAAGAGGCCACTCATGCTAGATGATTGGATGGAGTAGGTCACCTGACCATTCTGGCCCTGGTCTACATCCTCAGCCACAACCTAGAGAAAGTGAGTTCATTTTTTTTTTTTTTAAGAATTACAAAGAGAGAGAAATACGGCTTCATCAAGCCAATAAAGATATCAATATATCACATAAGAAGTGTTGAAAATATCTTGATGTTTTCTTCTTTTCTGATGCTCTGGGTACTTTGTTTTAAATTCACACCAGCTGACATTATTGTGTTGCTGTTTTGAACGTGGATCTCTTACCTGTATGATGGGGAGGTCATAGCCCTGTGCTTCACGCATGTACGCCACGTAGTTCTGCAGTTGGAAGCGAGGCAAGTTGTCATTGACATCTTGCAGAATGAGGTTTATGGCCATGAAAGAGCTGGAGGATGCAGTTTCAGCCTTGACCACTAGGCGGAGTCTTGGGGTGTCCTCAAAATCTAGGCCGTTGGAGCTCTGTACCCAGATCTCACCTAAGGAACAAAAAAGGAGACAATTCAGGAATAACTCAGAGGGGTTTACTGAATGTAATAGCAAATTAACCAGATATGTTAATCTCTTACTCTGTTTCATTTTAAATTAATCATTGTTTTTTCCCCTTAATGTGTATAGGCTTACGTTGACTGATGATGACCCACTGACAGTTTGTAATAATCTTTATGTATTTCAGTTGTGTCGTTAACAGAAGCCTAGCTTTAACCAAATAACTCACCAGTGTTGGAGCTGATGCTAAATGACTGCTGTCTGTTTCCACTGAAGATGCTGTACGTGATGCCTTTGCGTGAGCCGTCTGGGTATTGGGCCTGTGCGTGTGCCACAGCTGTGCCTAAAGGACAAAAAACACAGTGTCAGCACTACACAGTCACTTTAACGAAACCTGACATGCTGAATTTCAATCAATAATCTCAGTGCTTTTCATATGGCGATGTGTATGTTTGCCAACTGTGTGACAATTCAGCTGGTGTACACATCAAAGTTTTGTTGAGTATAAGTTTAAATTCTTTTTTTAATAACACACAATAAGTACCTCCTCTGGCTGTCACTGACCTTTGGCTGCATTCTCCTGGATGTTGACGTCTCTGGCGGTCCGCGAGAAACGAATGCCTGTGTAATCCTGCTCCCTTACATAAATGATCACCACCCCCAGGGAGGACTGGGCGGGGCTGCCTTGGTCCATGGCTTCCACAATAAGGGTGCGTTGGGACTGAGTGAGGCTCCGAAGTGCTTCCATAGCCTGGATCTCCCCTGTCAGAGAGTTGATGGTGAAGCCTCGGACCGGAGTGGCGAAACGATAGTACACTGACCCGTTGGCCCCAAAGTCTTTGTCCTCAGCTCTCATAGTAGCCACGACCTGATGGGTTGACACACCCCCACTGGACACATTGATGATGAGAGGGTCCTGGATGAAGAAGGGTGCGTTGTCATTCACATCCAGAATGGTGACGGTCACCTGGGCAGTGGTGTTTCTGGGCATAGATGGGGACAGGTCAACAGCGCACACCTGGAAGCTATAAGAGGCCCGTTTCTCGCGGTCTAGTGGCGCAGCTGTGACAATTCGACCTGTGTCTGGATCCACAGTGAATGCCCCGTGGGCTTCATGGCTCAGGAAGTAGAGGACTTTACCATTTTGGCCCTCGTCTGCATCCGTGGCTGTCACGTCCAGTACCAGAGAGCCAACTGCAGCATCTTCTGAGACTTCTATGGAGTAGGTACTGCTATCAAACTTGGGGCTGTTGTCATTGACATCCAAGACAGTGATTTCCACAGTGGTAGAACTGCTGAGCGGAGGAGTTCCATGATCTTGGGCCACCACAACCAAGTTATAGCTGCCTTTCCTCTCTCTGTCCAGGGCGTGAGAAGTGGACAGAACACCTGAAGTGCTGTCCAACTGGAAGTCACCGTCGCGATCTCCAGCTACAGAAAGAAAAAAACAAAATAAATAATCCTTAAAAATTCGTACATCCACTAATATCTTTTTTCAACCCCTCAGTGAAACAAGCTTAATGTTGGACCTAAAAAGACTTAAGATCTTGCAAAATTGAAATCTTGAGCATGGAGAGGATGCTTTATAGACCACATTTTGTCTTACTAGCTCAGTACAAAAGTCCTACCCAGGATCCTGTACTCCAGTCTGCCGCTGTCTCCCGTGTCTTTGTCGGTGGCTCTGACTGTGAATAGCTCCACGGGCTGCTGATTCTCAGGGACCTCTAGGTTATAAAGGACCCTCCCAAAGGCAGGGGCATTGTCATTCTCATCCAGCACAATGATACGAACCGTGGCCTTGGCAAAATTGGGTGGCATGCCTCCATCTTTAGCATAGACTGTGAGAGTGCACAAGAAAGGGAAATGACGTGATAACACAGAAATAAAAAGTGACACAAGAAATGAATTTTGAACATTGATCCCTATTTGAATGCAAGTGATAGACAATTTTTTAAACACCTCTACCAAACTGATCCTGAGGAGATGCCTGTGGTGTAGCTGTTGAGGACAGAGGAGAAGTATTGTGTGATACCTGTCAAGGTGTAGATACTTTGAACCTCCCTGTCCAGAGCTTTGGTCACGGAAATGGCTCCTGTATCTGGATTAATGATAAACCCATCCTCACTCACGCCTCCATAGGTAACCTGTCCATTTGTGCCTGGGAGACAGAATGACAGATATACAGAAATAAATTTAAAGACTAATACAGTGTACTTCTGGTCTTTTCTGCTCAAGTTACTAAAATTCTGACAGGACTGAATATGTCAAAGCAACATCAGACAAACATCAACACGAACTTCCTTATGGAGTCTTCATTAAAACTGCTATTTATCATGTTAATTAAAAGTGCAAGGTCACAAGGAAATGGAGCATTGGGAATTGGGACAGAGCCCAGCCTTTGAAAATTTCTAATTATTTGACTCATGTCTGATACAGTGTAACACTGCTCTACAATGATTCATTCATTAATTCTG
This sequence comes from Chanos chanos, assembly GCF_902362185.1. NCBI lineage: Eukaryota > Metazoa > Chordata > Actinopteri > Gonorynchiformes > Chanidae > Chanos > Chanos chanos. The sequence continues at coordinate 11,056,888 of NC_044509.1, forward strand.
CTTCTCACAGGCTATGTGGTTTAAGACAATTCCTTTCCATTTTAACTAAAGCATAATTGGCCAAGACCTTACACAAACACAGTATTACAAGCTTTTGATTGGATGATTAAGCATATCATATGTTTCATTTGCAATTCTGTTTGCGCTTTAACCAGTTGGCGCTAACTCTATTTCTCACTCTTTCTCTCTCTCTCTCTCTCTGGCATCAGCGATACAGATAGCGTGCAAAGTAAGAGAGCTTTGGCACCCTTACCTGTTTACTTCACTAATAGCTCCTGGAGAGACTTTTTATAATCTCTGTTTCATATGGTTCGACTAAGCATGAGAGACTGAACCCAAAATTCCTCCTCTGCAGCAGTTATTAATGCTGCTGTCTAACAGTGCACCACCAGTACAGTGCATTCCTCTCTTTTATTCAGCACAAAAGTGCACATTAACAACAACAACAACAACAACAAAATATTTTCGGCATTTGACTGTACATCGGCGCCATCATGTCTGTGACCGTTCAGCTCAGAGCGTCTCACCTTGATCCCGGTCTGAAGCAGAGACAGTGAGGAGGGTGGTTCCCGCCTGCTGATTCTCCAGAATCTGAGCCTCAAATTCACTCTTCTGAAACCATGGTGCTTCATCGTTGACGTCAATGACTTGGATGGACAACACCTGGGTGGTGGAGTGCTGGGGTGTCCCGTGATCCTCAGCGACTATAGTCAAATTGTAGCTGTCTTGTAATTCTCGGTCCAGGGCTTTGAGGATGGAAAGGGAACCTGGGACAGAGGGCAAGGAAATGGGATAAAACAATGCTTATTTTATTTAGCCTGGCCCAGTCCTAACTTATACAGAGCTGGTGAGTGCAAGAAAACCACGGCCACCGGAAGACACTTATCAAAGAACACATTCAAAAACACATGCTGTTTCAAAGCTACTCAGCAAAGTCGCCAGTGTTAAGTTAACGCTGAGTCTGTTTATACTGTCCTAATCTGGAACAGTGCAAGACAATGTAAACACTCCTGAAGTTAATTTAACACTGGTGAATTTGCTGTGTATTTAGATCTAATGGGTTTGTAATTAACTTCTAGAATTAGAGACTTCACAGGGAGAAAAAAATGAACGGATTTAAACCTACGTCTGCGCAGTTTATTGTGTAGACGTTGCACTTTGTAATACATTAATATAAATACTTCTTCATTTTCAAGGATACCTTAAATACCAGGTCAAGGGCTTACCTGCTTTTGTGGCTTCTCTGAAACTCTGAACAGTTTACTCACACAAGCACAGAGCTTTATTCCTCTACTGTGTTAATAAACCAAGGAAAATGGAGCAAACTGATTGTTTGGAGTACAAGGCCATGTAAGGTTAAGATTTAAGCACTTTGTTTAAATAAAAAAAATTTCCTATTCTTTGGTCTGCGTACCTGAAAGAGCGACACTATTTAGATGCCTGGAAGTGCTATAAAAACAACCATTTTGGCTTCACCTTGTGTTTTCCACAGTGTAAAAAATTGTAAACATACTCGAAGTTTGGCTTTAACATCCATGAGAGCAGTCTGGTTTAAACATTCCCTATCCTCTCCCACATGAAAAAAATCACACATGAATATGCACTTACACACACACACACACACACGCACACACACACACACACGTACATGGACACACTCATACCACGTGACACAGAAGTCAAGAAACTTTGAAAAGCCTTTAATGGTCTAAAACTTTTGCAATTCAATTACTACTTATAATAGCTAACCACAGAAGCCTGTTATATACTAGACACCAGATTTTTATGAACCACTTCATTCTATACTCTTTCTCGTCTTAAGATAATATTTCTTCAAGACAAAGTGTTTTTACTTCGAGTGGAACAGGCCAAAGCAAAGAGGTTTCTCCACCTTTCCAATGTCAGCCTCTCTCTGCAGTTCCATCATCAGCTGGAGTGCCTGAGGGTTGCCTGAGGTAAGCCTTCCCTTAGGGTTTGTCATGAGATCCTGCTCCACTCTTTGACCGTGTTACATTACTGTTGTGTTTGTGAGAAGTTTGTGTGAGTTCTAAGGTTTTATTTATATGTTTCACCAAACACGCTTCAGCTTTAAACACGTCAGCGAGATGTTTAAGTCAGCTTCCGCTCTGCTACTATATATTCAGAAGCTCTGCTTTTGCACTTAATGTCTGTCGAAGTTTACTGCCCAGACCTCCTTGCAACATTTTCAAAATACTATTTAAAAGCTAATCCCATGGGCCTGGTCAATATCAGCTCATTACCACTCACTGTGAGCTAAAATTGCGCTCTTAACAGTGATTTCTCCAACTGCAATATATATAGCAAAAGGCCTGATTTAAAACAGAAATGACATATCAAACCACATTAATTCATAAACCATTTGACATGAAGGGCATAAAAAAGGTTTTCCAGCTGGCAAGTCCATTTGGGTTGGAAATCTCATTTTAAGAGGGCATTAAGTGCGAGCCATATTGAAAGACTTTGATGATGCGGGGATTTCATGTTAATGTATATGTATACATTGAATCAAAGACCCGTGGTTTAACTAACCAAAATAAAACTACATTCTCACAAATAAACCCTTCAAGAAAATTACCCTCCTTTGCAAAACCTTTTTTTTTGTTTGGCACTGAAAGTTTGGACCACATACATTTAGACGGTGTAGAAACTTTAAAAAATGGCTTACCAGTGTTGGGATTAAGGCTGAATTGGCCCGCAGTGTTTCCAGTCTGGATCCGGTACGAGACTCTGCCGTTCTCTCCTTGATCCGCATCTTGAGCGATAACGTAGAGTAAGACAAAGCCCACAGGCTGGTCCTCCATCACACTTACAGCAGTCGGGGAGCTGAAGATGGGGGCGTTATCGTTCTCGTCTGTAATGAAGACGCGAGCTGTCACTGTGCCCCAGAGCCTCTGAGAAACATCCACAGCCAAGTCAGTGGCACGCACAACCAGGAAAAGGGACGAGGTCACCTCATGGTCCAACTCCTGACCCAAGGTTAGCACTCCAGTGACAGGGTCTAAGGTGAGGAGATCCGCGTTGTCAGGCCAGCGGTGCTGGATCGAGTAACGCACTTCACTGTTCGGTCCACTGCCATCGTTATCCGTGGCTTGGAAAGCGTAGATGGAAGATCCTGGCTGCATGTTCTCCGGAATGACGATGGTGACAGGATCTTGTGGAAAATGCGGTGCGTGGTCGTTACTATCCTGAACGTTGATGTCTAACTGGATTATGTGACTGCTGGGGTAGGCCTTGGAGAAGTCATCCACCTCGATTTGTAAGGTGTAGTGGGCCCCCTTTTCGTAATCTAACTCCCTGGCCAAATACACGTCACCCGTGAGACGGTCGACCATGAACGTGCTGTCGTGATCCGTGCCACCCACAACCAAATAGGTCACCTGGCCGTCCACTGTCACATCCTTAGGGTCATGTGACCTCACTGAACCAATGATGGAGCCTGGTTTGGCTCCCTCCACAGAGTTGAGGGTCATGGAGAGGGTGTTGGGCTTTGGGGGCATCTTGGCTGAGCTCATCACCTATGTATTGAAAAACAAAAGATGGCGTGAGTGATCCAAAAATATGACAGCAAGGGACAGACTCAAGTGGCCAAACAAACCAAAGGGCTTGTAAATATACAGTTTCACCACGTCCTAAATGAATGCAGTCCACCATATACAGTTACTTTGATGCCTGCGTTCAGACATTTTAGGCATATGCAAAACAAATGTGCACTGAGGAAGGCTTTGACACACGCAGTGTTAAACAACACACTGAAATGATCAAAGAGCAAATGAGACTAAACAGATTCTAACGCTATTTAAGGCTCTAGCACAACACGGTCCCCTTGTTATTTCTTTATCTGAAATGAAGACCAGTATCAAAGAACACATAAAAAAAAAAACAGTAGTGTGTAACTCTCAAACCTCTCTCGAATGATGAGGAGAGCTTTGGAGCACCCTAATCTGTGGTGAGGCCACAAAATCCCTATTCATTTCATTTCTTTTCTTTTTTTTTTTTACCATGGAAACAGCACATTACACGCAATGCAGCTGTCACACTTGACAAATAGGTTATGGAGCACATTACAGGACAATTAAGATGCATTGAAAACGTCTGTACTTAAAAGCTCAGTGGGGTTACTCCCTGCACTCTCAGTACAAGCAGGGGAACGTCTCCGTAAAAATGACAGGTGAAGACTTTCATTTTTCCATCCCGGGAGAGGAAAAAAAACCCTTATATTTAGCTGTATACTTCAATTCTTCTCAGCTGGATGACTGTTATTAAAGGAGGAGGGGGAGCTGGAAAAAAAGAGAAAAAAACGATGGTACCTCCCGTGGTATTGTCTGAACTCTCGCACGCGAAGACCTACGGCCTATACCGAAACTTCCGAAGCAGCCACGCCTGGAATTCTCCCGAGGTATGCAAAATATTATCTTGATATGATTATCGTGAAATGTTATCTTGTGCGAGCATATCGTTGCCTGCTACCGTGCCCAGGGTGATGCTGAGGTCTCTGCTTCTCTCTCTCTCTGATCCGAGTCAGCCGCAGCTGGCTCTCATCATACCCCATATGGGAGCGTTTGATACAAAGGTGCCTTTCCCATTCTCCCTCTCTAATCTCCTAGTCACACAAACAGAGAACCGGTGAAATCAGAGGCAGAGAGAAAGAAAGAAAGCGAAAAAAAAAGCGAACTTGACAATTAGCATTCTGTTCCTTTTTTGAAATCACATTTAAATGAACATTGAAAGGAGAAAAAAAAAAAAGGATAGCGAATAGCTTTATTGTTTTCCCTCAAGGCGTCTGTGGCACTTTAGCCTAAAAAAACCAAAAAAAACAAAAAAAAAACAAGGATTTCACTGTCTGACAAACTGCGTGACATACATGCTCAGTTAAGTTCATGCCAGCTCCCATGGTTGCAATGTGTTCCACATATGAAAAAAGCAAAAGGAAGCCGTAAGATTTTCATGACAGTTTTGTTTTTGCTGGCAAGAACAGCGCTTTTCTTGTATGTTGATTTTCTTGTCACGGTACAGACGTTGTAGCCTGGAACGTTAGGGGTGGGGGTAGGAGTGGGGGTGTGTGTGTCAAAATCATTGGTATGAATTGGAATATACAATGGTAATTTGTTTAAACTGGAGACTGCCGGATCTGCATGACATGTGGCTGGTAGCAATTGATCTCACCTGTATGCGCAGGACAGTAGAAGTACTATGAGGGGGTGATCCACGGTCCGACACCGTCACAGTAAAACTGTATTCAGCTTTCTCTGCTCTCCTAAGAGGAGACGAAGAACGCAATTCGCCGGTATTTGGGTTCAGAGAGAAGCGTTCGGCTCTGGAGCCTGAAAAGGAGAATCGAGGAGATAAATGTACTGTAATCCAAAACATAAATACACTGACGGAGTGACGTAATCACTGGATCACACATGAAACGGCATTTAACAGCTGTTACTGGTGAACGGTGATGACCAAGAACTCAAAAGACCCTCTAATGGCTTACCCGACAAAGAATAGAAAAGTGCGCCATTCTCTCCCTCATCTGGGTCCTTGGCCTGAACAGTCCCAAGGAGAGAGCCGGCAGGCAGGCCTTCCTGCACCTACAATAGACAAAGAACAGTTAAGCCCTTTGCTTCGTCTGGGCTCCACTGAGTCCAGGCATGATTTCACTCACTCTCTCTCTCACCTGAAAAAGTAACTCCCTGCCGGGATGAGCGTGACTAAATGTTGGTGCGTTATCATTTTCATCCAGAACTGTGATATGCGCTGTCCCTGTGGCACTTCGGGGAGGGGTTCCACCATCTTGTACCACCACAACCAGCTGGTAACTGGACTGGAGCTCTCGATCCAGAGCTGCTCTGGTACTAATCTCCCCTGGAGAGGGAAAGAGTTGCACGGAAAAGAGAGACAGACTTTCCCTGTTACATTTTGATGTCCTTAAACACCTGTATCTATTCAAGCTGTTAAAGCAGGAATTCGGAGCCAGTCCAGCATAAGATTAGTTGTGTAACAAAGGCTTCAGGAAGTGTTTTTCACAATGTGTTAAAAGGAACAACAAAGAGTCACAAAATGCTAACAGACGATGCAGGGATAAATCTAATGGACTATCCAGTGGTAAATCTAAATGTGTCACAGCTCACCTGTCTGGGAATTGATCTGGAAGTTTCGATCGGTGTGTAGGAGTCTATAGGTGAGACGGCTGTTGAGGCCAGTGTCCCTGTCGGTGGCGGTCACCCTCCCGAATCCCGTTCCCGCGGGCAGGTTCTCCCGGACTGCCAGGAAAACCCGTTCCTGAGAGAGTCGTGGAGGATTATCGTTCTCATCTGTTACGGAAACTCTCACCGTGGCACTCCCGGTTTTCTTCATCTGTCCGGTGCCTGAGGTGGCTAACACCGTTAAGAGGTAAATATCTTTGGCTTCCCTATCTAGGGCACTCTTCACAAACAGCCAGCCGCTGTCCGGAATGATGCCAAAACCTGCTGAGTCTCCATCAGGGCGGAGGTGGTAGGACAATGCGGCAGAGGAGGTAGAGCCTGAGCTGGGACCGTTAGTTCCTGTCGCGTCTCTGTTTAGAGCTCGCACTTGCAGGAAACGGGTATTGAGCGGCGTTCCCTCTTTCAGCTCCACACGGTAGGTGAGTGTGTCAAAAACAGGGCCTTGATTATTCTCTGCCTGTACATGAACCACGAGAGTGAAGGTAGCACTTAGCTGGGGTATACCGTTGTCCTTGGCGATCACTTGAAGGTCATAGCGTGGAACATTGTCATAAGACAGACTACCAATCAGACGGATCTCCCCACTGCTACGTTCCACCCCAAACGTACGCTGCCCTTCGGCTGACACGAGGTCAAAGCTCAGCTGCCCATTGGGACCTGAATCGCGGTCTTCAGCCTGCACACGGTAAACCACGGTACCCATCTTTGTTGCCTCAGGAAGCAGCAGTGACTCAGAAGAAGAAGGCAAGAACGTTGGGGCGTTGTCATTGATATCTGCTATGGTGACCCTCACCCGTGTTTGTCCGAAAGCGGGAGGGGACCCACTACGCGCCTGCACCTCTAGATCCAGTGAGGGCCGAGCCTCATGATCCAAAGGCAGGCTGGTTCTCAGAGCACCTGTTTCAGGATCCACCATAAAGTAGCCGTCTGGATCCCCTGAGGCGATGGTGTAAGACACATCCTTGGAGACTCCTGGAGTGGAAAGGATAGAGGAGAAAGAGGAAGGCTACTTCAGTTTATTGTACTGCGCACTCAAACGCATGAATTTTCAGTCACCTTTCAGTCCTCCCACTGAGAAAGCAAAGACATGCCTCAGTAACCAGAGAATAAATGTCAGAGTGCAAACGCATTATGATGATGATGTGGTAGAATGGAATTCGTGATGGATGTAACTTTCTTAATGAGGTGTAAGCAGCAGCTGTTTTCCTATTTGAACAACTGGGGCAAGCGATAGTGAAAACATTCTGTATTGAGCCTTTCAACACCTACTGTCACTAAAACATTAAATACAATATATACATATGAGTTTTCGTGCGTTTCGTGTATAGGTGCAAAATTAAGGTCAGTGGATGGTTTTTCATGAATAATTCATATTTTTTGGACTCGGTTTACTGTGGAGTGGTGGATGACTTGGCACTGGGTAGGAAACACGCACCGTTCCTGCTATTGGCGCGCACCACGCCAACCTCGGTGCCCCGCAGAACGTCCTCAGTCACGGTGAAGAAGTACTGCGCCTGTTCAAACACTGGGGGCGCCACTGAGCCGGCCACCACGCTGATGTTGACTCTGGCGTTGACCAGAGCCGTAAGGCCCCCTCCGTCCTGAGCTGATATCACCATGGTGATGACAGAGTTGGCTTTTCCATGGAGAGAGCGTGACAAAGATATCACTCCTGTTTGAGAAAAAGAGAAGAACAAAATGAATTAGGCGGAATATGCTATCCTTTTCTCCACATTTTGTTTCTCAAATAAAAAAAACCAAAACAAACAAAAACACACAAGTGTCTCCCTTGCTGTAGCCTAATACATGGAGAATAACTATACAATTAACTGTATAAGACATGTATATTACAGTGGTTTCCTATGTTCTGAATTTAAGGTGTGTGTGTATATATATATATTCCTCCAATGGCAGACACATATTAACAGAAGGACACAGTCTCATACCTGTGTCTTTATTAAGAGTGAAGAAGGAGGAGCCACCCCCTGGAACCACACGGTAAGTCACTTTGCCATTTTCACCAGCATCTGGATCGTGAGCCGTTACCCTGACGACAGAGGTTCCTGGGGCGCTCTGAGTGCTAAGGCTGACAGCATAATGCACAGGGTAGAAGGTTGGTCTGTTGTCATTAATATCCAACAGTGACACCTTCACGTAGGCTAAGGAACTCAATCCACCCTGAAAAAGAAAAGCGAAAAAAAATAATTTGATGTATTATCAACTACAAATCAGCTTTTATTCTGGATCACTGGGCAAAATGGCCTGGGTTTCTTTTTTCTTTCTTTTTATTTTGTTTAATGAAATAAAAATGTCATAACGATTCAGCCACATGAAAATGGAATATAACGAGCAGTCGTGAAAATCACTGAGTTAAATGGTTGTACTCACTGCACAGCTTTTGCAAACACCATTTTATGACATCATTAATAACTGGAAAAGAGGAAACAAAGAGAACAACCACCACTACCACCACCAGCTGGCTCTAAAGGGCAACACGCAGTCCCACTGTGTGTGTGTGTGTGTGTGTGAGAATATGTGTGTGTATGTATCTATGTCAGACAGTGTGTATGTGTATGTGTGAGAGTGAGCATCCCTGTGTGTGTATGTGTTTATTTATCCATGTGAGACTTTGTGTGTGTGTATCTGTGTATGTGTGTGTGTGTGTCTGTGTGTGCCCCTGTGCTTTAAGGGAAGAGCATTAATGTGCTCCAGGGAGCCTTTGTTTTATTGCCTTTTCATTTGGGAGAGTCTATGACTCTTGGCGCTGGCAATAAAAGAAGAGCAGATTGAGCAAATAAGCTCAAAGTCAGGGCTCAGAGCTACAGGGCAGTGTCAAAGCACATATGCATCCCTATATTAGAGCTTCTCTACTGCACTCACTCTCTCTACCTCCCTCTCTCTCTCTCTCTGTCTCTCTCTCTTGCTCTCTCTGTCTCCTCCACTCCCTTCCTCTCTCTCTCTCTCTTTCTCTCCCTCTCCCTTTCCCTCTCCCTCTCCCTTCTTTCTCTCTTTTTCTCTCTCTCCCTCTCCCTCTCTTTCTCTCTCCAGCTGAAGACTGCTTGCCTCATAAGGCAATAATTAGCTTCTTGAGTCATAATATGACTTCAGTGCTTGAAAGAGCAAGAGCTTGTTCTGATAAATAGGGCTCTTCTCTGTTCTCACCCCGTCTACCGCAGTGACTGTGAAGTCATAGCTAGCCGAGCCTTGGTCGCGATCTAACGTCACGCTGGTGCAGATCTCCCCAGTCTCTTTGTTGATGCTGAACTGGGTGGGCGTAGTACTGCTGGTCCCAGAGCCTATGGAATAAGTGATAGCACCAAAGGAACCTCTGTCCGCATCAGTGGCTGTGACCTGCAACGACATATAAAAAAAATTAAATGATATAAGCTGTTAGAATTACAAATATGAGGTCATGTTTATAATCAAGAAGTTGGTTTTTTTCCAGCATATTCAGTTCTCTGTGAACCAAATCCACATCTGATTCAAATGGGAAGAGCTGTGAGTTTAACCCAAACTGCAAAAATTCACATGCCCTGTGAGGATTTGCAAAAGTATTTCCCCTCTCTTCCTTTTCTCTTGCTCTTTTTCTTTTTCTCTTCTTTTTTTCTTTTTTCTTTTTGTTGCATATAGTAGTGCTTCTGAATGGGTGTCAGGAAAACCAGGTTTTCTCAGCCAGACCTGAGTAAAATAAGTACTCAAAGTATTTGAATAACTGGGCCATGATCCAGTAATCTTCAGTGATCCCTTTCCTTGTGGCCTTATTCGTTAATTAACGGGACAAATGGCAGCTTTGATAAAGATTCTGCAAGGCACTCATGTGATGTTTGTTTGGTATTACTTCATCACACTTCAATCCTATTAGAACTAACAGTAACTTGAGTAGAAAGTGGACACAATACAAAAAGACCTATATAACATTACTGGCACTGGATCCAGTCCCTAGAATTCTTCAAATACTGATTGTACAGTGGTCTGTTCTCATCACTCACAGTGTTACTGATGAAATGGTGCAGGAGAGCTGTTATGGATCTTTGACCTCCGCTCACAGTGGAGTGGGCATGTTGCCATGGCGAAGAGGAGAGATTATGAGGAATAATGAGGTGAAGGGAAAACTGGGTAAAGTCGTGCAAAAAAAAAAAAAAAAAGGGATCCCTACATTGGATCACTTGCTATTCTATCTGTCTTTCTGAGATTTTATTAATGTGTAAGAGAGTAGACGCGATACCCACACAAACGCGCACGTAAACTCACGCTTCACTTTTTGTTTCATGATCGATGACCGTGGCTAACAGTGAAATGATCGAACGGTACGGTTGTGAAAAAGAAGTAGTGCTTGAGAACACTTGATGATATGTTTGGCATGGAGCGGAGTCCGTGTTGGGAGACCTGGACCAGTTTTTTTGCTGGCCTGAAACCTCAGCCCTTGAGACTGAAACTGGAGGGAGTGATGAAAGAATGGATAGAGCGGTGGGTCAGGGGAGAAGAAAGTTTGCCCATGAGGAAGATGATACAGCCGAGTGTAAGTTAGCTGATGTGTGGTATGGTAAGTGAGCTTACATACTGCGGTTTGATTAGAAGAGGTACAAAAGATCACCTTCCAACAAAACATCACTTTCTAAAAATGCGACATGAACTGTTATTCCAAACTCCATTTAATTGTGTGTGAGAGAGAGAGAGAGAGAGAGAGAGAGAGAAAGTGAGAGACAGAAGAGAGAGAGAGAGAGACAGGAAGAGAGAGAGAGGGAAGGAGAGAGAGAGAAAGAGACAGGGAGGAGGAGAGGGAGAGAAGGGGGGGGGCACAGACAGAGCATTCAAAAACCACTCCACTCCTTATGCTACAGTAGTAGCGGTCTACGAAGCAGACCCAGATGTATAAAAAGCACAGCTTGGACGCTTGGATTCTGCTCCATCTTGTTTCCACAAATCACTAAACCATTTGTTTTTCTAGGCAGTCTGCCTTCTCTATACACTGGCTCTCACACAACATCTCAGTGATATACTCCGTACTGATATGAAATTGCTTAAAATAAAGAAATGTAAAGGAGAAAAAAAAAAAAAATGTGAGCTATGGTTTGGCACAGCATAAACAGATCATTTAGGAGAACTGCAGCACAGAGCTGCGGGATGTTTCAATGGGTTCATGACCAAAAAAAAAAAAAAAAATGCCGCGACCTTTCACGAGGAGACAGACGTTTACAGAGGAAAAGTGACCTGTCCTTTGAGAGGGAGGAGGAAGGATGTGTTCGTAATTCAGGCCATGTCAAGATTATTCCTGCCAGCGGGTATTTTTATGTGCCAATGAAAAATTGTAAAGCAGACATGGGTCAGAACAGTATCTGAAATATTTGGATGACTGGGACACGTCCCAATACTTTTACATGGCTCCTTTTACCGTGTGTCCTTTTTTTTTTCTACTAAAGATACTGAAAGTACTAACAGGACTGAGTGTGTGTAAATAAATACCGTACAGATGTCACACTTAAATGCCTTACAGAGTCATCATCAAAACTGCCGTCAGTTCACTGGTGCAAAGGAATGGGAGCATGGTGGAAAGAGTTCAGATATTCAAATGCTTCAAATACTGAATGCAGGTCTTTGAAGAGTACACTGAGGAGACAGAGAGAGAGGCTCAGTGAACTGAAGAATCAACACTTAGAGAAGAGACACTCTCTTAGAACACACACACACACACACACACACACACTAAAAACTCAAACAGATGGTACAGTAGAGGGATTGCTGACATGGATACAAAGGCCATTGGTGTCCGGTCACACCTGAAGCACATTATTTCAGAGACACGCTACAGAACCGAGAGCAGAAGCTCCACAGAACTCAGGTGCTGCGTAGGAACCTTCTGCTCGGCACGGTTCCTGCAACCGGAAAAATTAAAGCCGCGACCTTTCAACTCCTCTTTATGCGTTGACCTCTCTCAACATGCTGCACTCCGTAAACACAGTCACACCGGTGGTCTAGAGACTTTCCCTCTCCTCAATACCATATACTCACGCAAGGCCCAGAGAAACCTGTGATGCAACCTGAAAAAAGGTTCCCTGCAAAACATTAAGGGGAAATAACCTTTGACTTCCAGAGGCCTGTTCCTCAACAAAAACTTTTTATATGCTTGGCTTTGAAAGAAACTCCCCCAATCCCCCCGCCCCCCAACATAGTTTGGTGCCGTTTACAACAACCATAAAACTGGACTTTTCTGTAAGATCTTGTGGCTTTGAAATCTTGCCAAAAAAACTTGGTGATTTCTCTTGAACTGAATGTGGCTGTAATTCTGGAAAAAAAACAAAAAACAAAATAACAACAACAGCAAATCCCCCCCCCCCCCCAGAACTAAAAACGTGTACAGAGCTTTTCTCCACAACTGACCTGCAGTAGATTTTTCCATCCATTCCAATATTTTCCATTTAAAAAAAAAAAAAGCTAAAAAGTACAAAAAAAAAAGAAAAGAAAAGAAAAAATTTTGAACCCCAGCCCTCGTGGCTAACTGCCAGTTGTTCCAAAGCGAATCGTGAGCCTGAAGTCATCAGCTTGATTTGACAATTCAAGCACCTATCTGTGGGAATCACTGACTGCGTACACAGGCTTGATTTTATAGTGGAAAAGCCCCTGTTTTCCCGCTGGCATCAGTGTTTCCTACTGGCTCCTGCTTTTTCTCTTTTTTTTTTTGCTATCATTAACAAAAGATTCCTACCCCCCCCCCCACCCCTCACCCCCCACCCCGCTTTAATGATGTTCTTGGACTTCAAACAGCAGAAACCTATTTTAACTATTCATTCCACACCAGAAGACCCCCTAGTTTAGGCTAAAAGACTGACGAAAGCGCGGAGCGCACAGAACGAGCGAAGGGCACGGCTACGGAGTGTTAAAAAACCACATTTGCGATGGTATACGTCTCCAACCACGTCATCTGTTTTTACAGACTTTGTTAAAAAAAAAAAAAAAAGGGTACGAAAAGAATGGAGTTTCTGTTCTGTTACTGGACGACCAGGTGAGAGTCTGTTATGCCTGGACGGCCTAACAGCAGCCTCACAGCATCGGTGTGAGACTAATAGACCACCGCGGCTAACATCCGATACTGACCTGGTCATCCTAACAACAGATGTCTTCGCCATATCCCCTGTCGCCTTTATTTCCTCGCCGAATCATGCCGAGCGTAATACTATCTTACTGATGAATCAATGATCTTATGTTTGCCTGAGTTGTTTGGGTATTTTTATAGATTGGAGGAATTGAACACCTGGGATAATAATTTGTCTGGGGAGGCAGTGTTGTCTGCGGAGCCAGACCTCAGCTGTCTGTAACTGTTATGCCCGCTGCGGCCCCACCTGGTGTGAAGATGACTTCAACACCACCTCCATTTTCGCCATAAGATCCGGACCCTCACAGCCAGAGGCCTGAGTGAGCTCATCTGCGACCCCACTCCTCACCTGCCCACAAATAAAAAAGAGAGAAACAGAGAGAGACAGAGACAAGGAGAGAGAAGAGGGAAATATGGATAAAGGAACATGAGGGGGAGAGAGAGAGAGAGAGAGAGAGAGAGAGAGACAGAAAGGGAGCGAGGAGGGAGAGAAATAGACAGAAACAGAGAGAAGCAGAGAGAGACAGGGAGAAAAGAGACAAAGAGAGAGGCAATGCAAAGGATGGAAAGAGAAAAAAGAAAGAGAGAAAAAGCGTAAAGAAGTGGCTGGAGACCATATCTGTGTCTCTTATCTCTGGGCTTCTCTCCGAGACTGGAGGTTTGAGGCGAAGTGAAGCAGGTTTGGTCAAGTGTGGAGGTAATGGGCCATGAAGGCCAGACTCTGGGGTCAATGTGAACGCATGAACAGCGTTCCGTTTGCAACCACCTTCCATATGAGATTGGGTGCAAATGAGAAAACCAGAAAACGGGGTCCTGAGAGAAACAGAGCCCACTGGGCGGATCTAGGTGGAAGGGTTTTTTTTTTTTTTTTCGGCTATGCTTGACATTGGCTTGAATCTGACAGAGGGGGGAAGCAAAGCGGGACATTGATTCTCCACACTCTCCATGAGAAAAAAAAGGAAAAAAAAAAAGAAAAAAGAATAAATCCCGGGTGTATAAAATCCTTATGCAAGTCTTGTGCTGTAGGAAAACACAAACACACATTTGTGTTGAACAAATTCCCCCTACAGACGAAGTTTTATGAAAACTCAAGAGTACAATAAAACCATGCATACTTTAAGGATTTGATACAACAAACGTGTGCCAGCTCGTGTTCTAGTTTCTCATAAAGAGAGAGGAAAAGAAAGGACAAACCCAGAGTCCAGCCTGAGATGGAATGCATGTCATTACGAATTCGGTTCACTCATCAATGACAATTAGGACTAAAAGTCTGCGGCATTTCTACGCTCCCTCACAAGAATCAACCTCTTTGAGTGAAGCCCTCAATCAATAAATCCTCGCTCCGCCAAGGGGACGGGACTTCCTGCGCCTGTCTTTATTCATTTCTCCCTCATCTGAGGGTTGAACAAGGGACTTTCTGGTGAGACACTGAGTGAATTCCTCTGGACTCATGGAAAACAAATGTGTAAAAACCACAAATGCATAACGTACCTCTGTTTAGTTAAGGGTTTGCAGCATAGCAAGTTAGCTTTGTCATATTAACAATGCAAGAGAAGGAAAACACCCTGTTGCTGTTTATGAGAACAGATGGGCTACAGTAAGCTGCATTTTAAACGTTAAATAAAGCCTGGATCAATGCCAACTTGTGTGTCTTTTTTTTTTTTAAAGAATCATCTGCTCCTCACGCAGTCCTATTCAGGGCGCCGATTTGAAACCAGTTACTCAAAAGGGATTTCGGTCATACCAGGCTAATCTCGCTGGTTGTCTCTTACTGGGTGTTTTGGGTGTTGAGTCAAAGTATCCAGAATATTCTGCTCACGTGGTTTACTCCTTGCAAGGAACGCTTTCTGCTGAAAGTTATATATACAAAAAAAAAATCACTACTTTCCATAACTGTGGATGGAAAGGGCTCCTTGATATCTACATAGATATGCTGAAGGGGCTCCACTAACACATAGAGACAGCTGATATGATTGTTAGAAAGGGATTAGACCATTCAGTTGTCCTGCAGCTCTCAAACACCCTGTCGTTAGTAATGATAAAAAGACGTTTGATGAAGAGAGAGAGAGGGGGGAAAAATAGACAAGAACTAAACAACTGAATGAATGAGCTCACAGGCATCGGATCTGTTTTTTATTTGCACACTGATGGCCTGTGAGATCTCAGTCAATTATCTTGAGATTACGAGGAAGGTTTCTCTGAAGCGGTCCGATTCTAAAGATTTTCAAAAACAAAAATAATCGGTGACCTCGATAACTAAAGGCATTTTTTTTTTTTTTTGTGAATGTTATTCCCTTGTTTTCTTCAGGGGCACGCATTGGGTGTAGCTCTCTGTCTCAATGAATATTTATGTGTCTAAATAGGAAAAGGCATCAGCCTGGGTGAAGAAAACACATCGTTTTGCCAAGGGGAGATGCGAGACACAGGAAGTCACAGACGTACTCTCAGGCAGCAGGTCCCACCAGAGACCTCTCTCTCTCTCTGTCTCTCTCTCTGTCTGTCTCTCTCTCTCTCTCTCTCTCTCATACACACAAACACAACAACACATTCTCTCTCTGTGTGTATTCTCTCTCTCTCTCTGTCTCTCTCTCTCTCTCTCTCTCACTCTCTCTCTCTTTCTATATCCAAGCAATCAATTACTCCAAGTTTATTTTCTTTCAAAAGTAGAACACAGATTGAAATTATTAATACACCAGACCATGTAAGGAGTGAATGAAGGAGGCAGATATGAGGAGAAGTAAGGCATCGGGGAAAGTGTCAGCTGCGAGGGAGATGTTGAGTTCTGTCCAACAAAGAGCCATTTGAACGGATTTAACCGTAAGGCTAAAAAAGAAAGTCTTATCAGAAATCCATAATCCTCCATTTGTTCAAAATTACAAAATTACCTAATGTACTGTTATGAAAATTCTCAGACAGTATTATGTCTCTATTTCTCTATTAAGACGTCAACGCAAAGTTTTGAGAGGTTTTCGCTTTTGCTCTTTCTTTCTTTTACAGTTTGGAACTGGAATAGCTCATAGCAAAAGGAAAACTGTTTTTTTTTTTTGTCATACATGCTTCTCTTGGGTTTGAACCAGTTTAAGTATCAGCAGTAGTATGAGTTTCACAGGGGCTGTTTTGGACAGACAAACCTGATGTCCTCGGATGGGACCGTAACACTGCCACAAACAAAATAAAACGGCCCCTGGTCAACCCGGGTCAGTCCACATTTACAAGTGTAGTAAATGGTTTGTTATTGCATTGCATGCAGTGCTTAACATGTGGACTGAATTATTAATCTTTTGAGTTTATCTTTCTCCAGCTTCCAATGTCAAGACGCTGATGGTTTAATTTATCAGTGTTTTAACGAGAGTTTCCCTCCCTAAACACTGCAGGCAAGAGATCAGTTTCAAACACACATAAAGGGCAAAACAACAGAGAGCAGTTTTTTAGCGGCAACTCCGAGCAGGACTCTGAATCACTGGTAGTTCTGTCTGACAGATGAATTCAGTTCACTCTCATGAAGAAGTGGATAAATGACAGGCTATTAATTATATTACTTAATTAGGGCTCCATTACGTGATGACCTGTATAATTATGAAGAGGCATTGTGGTGGGGGGAGTGTTTCTCAGTTAGCCATACAACTTCAGCCAAGGGTCTAAACTGCCCAATCAGAGAATAAGGGTTCTAAGGAACAGTCCTATTTGACAGAGCTGACTTCTGGCTCAGGTTATCTGGCTATCAGAGTAATCCTGCTTCCTGGAATATCCTCGAGGTTTGGCGAGTTAATCTCTGCATTCTTTTTCAGCTTAAAAAGACAGTCAATGGAGCTGACTAAAGTAGGTTTCAAAAAAGAAGGCAGGAGAGTTAAGAACCATGAACTCAAGTTCCACATTAAGATAAGCAGGAGATGTTTAAAACATTTTCGTGTAGCGCAAATCTAACGAACGCGGCAGGTCGTTCTCTGAGATTCTCCATCTGTGGGATCGCTTCAAAGGCAGAAAGCCAGATTTAAGGGCCAGTGAGTGGCAGAAGGGTTGAATGACGATGAAATCATGTCTATTTTCACAAACTGTTACACATTTATAGAAGTTTAATCTCTCTCTCTCTCTCTCTCTCTCTCTTCATCTCCACCCAGCCCCCCAACACATGCTGGCACAGTGCCTCACTTTACATTAAGAACCCGAGCGAAGAACTGATGGAAAGATTGTCGAACGCCTGTGAAAAGAACCAGGGGTTCTTCAGATGTCAAAGGGGGCTAACTGCTAACTGAGCGTCTAATGAGACACAGAGTTGAATCTGCGTTTCTAAAGATGATCTGACCTCCACAGGGGAGCCATCTGCGTTTCACCATCTCTTCGATTCCCTGTCCAACCCTCTCTGGTTCACGTACGTCTCTGAACTGATATGAGTAAGCTTGGGTGTAAATATGGATTTACGCTTACAGAACTAAAAAAAACAAAGCCAAAAAAAAAAAAAAACACAACGCATCAGCACGTCTAGCACGGAGACAGGAATGACGCAGCTCTTACAAAACATGACAAAAAAAAAGGCACCTTGCAGCAACATATTTTCATAGCTGGAGAAGATCCCCTTGCCAAATAAACTCAACAGCATTCAGTGACACATTTGACAATTACGCATCACAGTGGGCACATGTCACGCGACAAAATCGGCTTATCGATTTGTTTAAGCCAGCTCTCAGCCTCAGTAATTAAGAAAAGCCTTCAGCTGAGCAGAGTGTTTTGTCTAAGAGTAGAGAGCGAAAGGCGCCAGCGTAGCGTTGGAGATACTCCTTCATCTTCACGCTGGTTGGTTCAGAGTAGCACGTCTGGCCGTCATGTGTGCCTGTTCTTCAGTTTTTCAGACTCTGATGTGAAAAGTTGTGGTTTTGATGAGGTGACTGTTTTGAGGCCAAATCTCTGAAAACAATGTGCATTTATTTAACACAAAAAAATGATAGAACCAGACTGATGGAAAAAACTAACTGTGAATTCAACAT
This sequence comes from Chanos chanos, assembly GCF_902362185.1. Classification (NCBI taxonomy): domain Eukaryota; kingdom Metazoa; phylum Chordata; class Actinopteri; order Gonorynchiformes; family Chanidae; genus Chanos; species Chanos chanos. The sequence continues at coordinate 11,075,172 of NC_044509.1, forward strand.
TATTCTGTATTCTTACAAAGTTAAAAACTTATTAAACACCACAAACACATGACTGTGTTCATTAACAAAATTGTTCATAATGACTACCAGTTAGCACATATTACGTCTAGTAAAACACAGCTTGACTAATGTGACTTCCATCTCATTGTAAAGTAAGACATGTACAGTCTTACTAACAGTGGACATTTAATATGAAGTTTCCTTCAGGTTTTATTGTTAAAAAACCCTTTTAAATGCTTCAAACACAATGAAAATGGCTTCTTTAGCCAGCAGTGTGTTAGTTTTAAGGTCTAACTGCTCTATTAAACTCATAACAAACATCGCTCCAAAGAAGTAATGCGCGGTGGTGAGATGACAGCTCTTTACGGACTGTTTTATTGGAATTTCAATAAGCGTGGGTAATGAGAAAAGCATAAAAGGACATAGGACACAGAGAAAACAGAGAGAAAGAGAGAGAGAGAGAGAGAGAGAGAGAGAGAGAGAGAGATTCCAGGGATGTTTCCAGACGCTTTTTTTTTTGACGAGCGAAGATTCATTACTCTGCAAGCCGAGATTATTGTCTGTCATTCTTCCATTGTAATTTCATTTCGGAGTTAAAGAAAACAGTAATTTAGTGGGACAGTGACAGACGGGGGCGGGGGGGGGGGGGGGGTTGGTATAGCAGACCAGCACTGTCTGTTTGAGAAGAGCTGGCAATAGATGAAAACAGGAAGACCTCAGCCACTTTTCTCCCCCACTGGGACCATGTCTGAAAAAACTGGAAACCACGCTGGATAATTCTGGTGCCAAGTTTGCGGAAGACATACTGTACCTAAAAGAGGACGGGCGGGTGAGGCGAATGCAAATGCATCTTTCAGTGACTTTATACTGTAGAGCGGTGAACTTCGCCAGTTTCCCCCAATAAAGAAATTGTATTTTATGGATATTCCCCCCCCCCCCCCAAAAAAAAATATCCACACCATGGAAATGTGTGGCGAAAAAAAAACCAACAAAAAACAAAAATGAAGACGTTGCATTCCTTTCGAACACATTATTTATTTACACTCACACACACACACACATACACACACACACACACACACACACACACACACACACACACACACTGTACCATTCCGTAACCAGCCCTTCTTCTGTTCCCTGTATGGCTCCTGGGCTGGAAAAGGGGGAATAAGGGAATTGTTATGAAGGGGCCCGGGGACCAATCCAGTCAAATAGAGCCTGATTAGCATCCCCACTAGACCTTCTAATGATCACTGGGAAAAGGGGGGAAAGAGGGGGAAAAGCTCAGAGGCCAAAGAGTTTTCAAACAGACCTGGCCTATTCCTCAAATATGTCCAGATACTGCAGTGCACGGTCTCTGAGAGTCTTTCTGCATTGCCAATTCATAATTTCACATTTCACACACTCACTCACAGACACAAATGTACACGCGCACATACACATTTTAGACTCTCTTTTTCGGAACGCATATGTTCATTGGACAGAACAGAGGAAGCATTGAGAGCTGGAAAAGAACCTGAAACTGTTCTGGGAGCAGTCTCATGGAACATGGCTGGAACTGTTCTGGGAGCAGTCTCATGGAACAGGGCTGGAACTGTTCTGGGAGCAGTCTCATGGAACAGGGCTGGAACTGTTCTGGGAGCAGTCTCATGGAACAGGACTCAACAAAAAAAGAGGGGGAAATATTCAGCATGAGTCAGCAAAATGTTCCAGTCTATGCCAGGATCCGAGACCTCTACACCTGTCCTATCCTGCCATTAAAACCAGCACTGATCATTAAGTATTGATTACTTTATGTGAGACTCTTAAGATTATGGAGGAGAAAGATCAATTGCCTTGATTAAACCTATTCATCACGTTGACAATGACTGAGAAGGACCAATTTAGCTAATAATATCCATCGTGAATAATGACAGTCGGCCTCGAACCCACTGGTTCTGAGGATGTTGGCTCTTAACACGGGGGATACGTGTTAATTTAAGACACACAGAGATAAATGAGCAGGTCCTGACTGAAACATACAAGGCTGTGCACAAAGGGACCATTGGAACTTTTGGAAACACCCGCTGTTAAAAAAGTAAAAGGTTTCATAAAAGGTTTTACACTTAAAGAAAGGGTTTTACGAGAAGCTTTTGGTTTCTGCTCGAGCGTGAGGTTTTGGCGTCTGGGCCTGTGCGTGTCTGAGATTCACTTTTCTTTTTTAGTTTTAATTTCTACAACGTGAACATCAAAACAACTGATTCAGTGATGTTTGCCTCTAAAGTCTCTGACAAAGTCCAGATCAGGAGCTTCTCTGCTGTTTCCATATATCAACTATATATCTCCCATCTTTGACCCTGTGTGGTAGAGTCCTCTGATCTGAGCTCTCTCTCCGTAAGTGATTCCAGCCCCCTCAGCTGCGGTGAACTACGGAGGGGGGGGGGGGGGTGTGACTTTAGAATGGCACCATCTCTTTCCACGCCACCCAGCAGCAAACACCCCCCCCCCCCCCATCTCTGTTCCCCTTCAGTTGGTGATGTCTCGATTACACAGCTTCTTGAAAACCAAAACAGCATTAGAGCAGTGTAAACTGTCCCTAGCCTTATTATCCCCTTCGCTTTACCGCGAACGTAATCGCTGTGACGACAGGGGGAACTCGATCACCGGGGGCCCGAATGTTTAAGCTGCCTGTCGGCCAGAGGCCTCTGTCGCAGGAGATGGCTGAGGGCCGGGCGCCGGAGGCAAGAGGGGGAGGGGGGGGGGAGAGAGAGGAGACGAAGGGAACAGAGGAGAGGGGTTTGAGGAGAGGAGAAGGTCAAGGCTCCAGAGCCACTCCAGCCCTGGGGGAGTGAAGAGGCTGAGCGTGGTTTGTCAAAGCCCCATAAACACAGGCAAACAAACGGCGCCTTCCCCAGAGATCATCAGCATACACCAGGTCCGCTCACCCCTCGTTCCTCTCCGCGCTGGCTGGACACAACAAGTGGAGTCATTAAACACGTTGCGGTACACAGTTACTCAAAACCACAAGTATCAACATCTTTTTTCCAAACTGCATTAACATTTTCGCTTCCGCAACGGGGCGGGAGAAAAAAAAAAAGCCTCCCAAAATTACAACCGTTATATGTTTGAATCTTTAGTGTAAAGAGGCTCCTTGCACGAAAAATACCAGACATACTACAGAATGGCCTTGGCGCTCCAGACTGATATATTGTAAAAGGCATATTTTCTTCCTTCAATAAATGTTTATGTTAGAGCATAAATCGGCATGCATCAATGTTGGAAGCCTACTCTTATGTGTCTGAATGAGTTTATAGAGCAGTCTATAACTCACTGATGCTCTTTCTTTCTTCAAAAGACTGGAAACCACTCAACGAAATACAGTCATGTCGGCCTCCCCTTCCATTTTCAAAAACATTAGTTTTGCAAAAGTCCTCCTTCACAGTCATAACGTAGGTACGACCAGAATAACGATAATTGCCTGAAGATGCCATACGTTGTGCCCAAACACATAGCAACGTACGCTATTCCTGTTCGTCACAGCGACTGCGTCAAGACTAACGGCATTTTGTTTTCTCTCACGCGTTGTTACACTTGAATCACACCGATATAAAGGTGGTTTTCCTTTCAGTATTCAGAACATTGTAAAGGCTTTGTTTCTACAAAGTTTGGGGTGACTGTATTTCACATCCATTCCACACTTTGTTTGAATAAGTAACTGTCGGGGCTGTTTTAACGACTGATAACAAAGTGCACATTTAACGGCACTATCAGCGTGGGAGACTTCAGAGCACTGGACTGATCTGGTGCTGTGGTGATCTGACAGAGTCATCAGCTTCATTATCCCAGAAGTGTGAGGACAAAGTAACCCCCTGTTCCCTGTTGTATTTGACAAACAAACATCTGCTCCCCGGCACGAAAACGAGCGGACTGGCTGCGTCAACGATAAAGCCAGGGATCTGGGGAGCCAGCGAGAGTCAGGGTCAAAAGGGCGGAGAAAAATCCAGCTGCCCCTTCAGTTCTCTTCCTTTAACCTTTGACCTCAGACTCCCAAAGACCTCTAAGCTCTTGTCCGTATCTGTGAAAAGACCTGTTCATGTGAAGAGTGGGGCACGTGTCACAAAGACACTCGGGGGGGGGGGGGGGGGGGGGGGGGATTCAACCACCTGTTATCTTTAAATAACACGGGCCACTTAACACACACACACACACACACACACACACACACACAGAGCTTTCACCTCACTTTTCATGAGTTAATAAATTCAATTAGTCCGGGAGTCATATTGAGCCGTGATGTCACCCTGTAATGCGAAGACGCACCAAGGAAACAAATCGAATTAGTCCCCTGAAACAAAAGCAGAGAGATCTCATATCCCCTGAGTCAACCACACTCAGTTTGGAACACCAGCATCGTTCTCATCTGTGCTTCATATGCGCTCACTCTATTTGTGTATAACTGAGAAACATGACATGTGTGAATGTGTGCACTTAAGTGTGTGTGTGTGTGTGTGTGTGAGAGAGAGAGAGAGAGATTTTGAAATCCGTTACCTGGTCATGCCGTGGATTATATAACAGAAAAGCTGCAGAGAGGACAGACATTCAGGGAAAAAAAAAGTGAGGAAAAAGTTTGCAGTCAGGCTCATTAGAGCAGATTAGGTGTAGAAAATGACAAAACGCTTAATCTACCTGCTATGTTCAAAAGAGAAAATCAAACCCTGGACTCCATTTAGGAGAATTACATGTGCTTTTCTTGGAAGCAGAAAATCTAGTCCATAAAACATTCATAGTGTAATAAGTGTTTTTTTTTTCTCCCTCTTTTGGTAATACCCCCCACTCCCCCCTCCCCTCCACTCTCTCTAAAGTTATCTTCAATCAGCCAACACTGTGGAGCTCCACTATCATTAAACATGATCTGTTATCCGCTGGAAGATTTCCTTAAAACGCTGCCAAAACTTTTCAACTTATACAAAAAAAAAAAAAAAAACCCACAAGCTTTCCTCCTATATATTTTTTTTATTATAAACAGTTGCCCAGCTGCCCAGTGGACAGCCAGAGAATATGTCTATGCAACATATTTGTAATTGGCCAAACATTAAATGTTTCCCTGTTCATCTCTGTGGAGGCATAACGTAGAGAAATGTAAGTCTTAAGGGACAGAACAAAGCAACAGCCAGGACACGTCTGAAACCAATTAGCCCAAAGAGAAAGAGAGAGAGAGAGAGAGAGAGAGAGAAAGAGAAGGAGAGAAAGAAAGAGAGAGAGGGAGACGCAAAAGAACGGCGAACAGGTCAACCTATATCACCCCCTCTATCTCACACTCCTAATGGCCCAGAACGTTATCATCACTGGCACATGAGGACTATGGAAATGGGCAGTGACACGAAATTTTCCTCAGATCTGATTCCCATGGCCCCTAACACGCAGAAGATCAATAAATTACACGCACTTAACGGAGAGAACGTTCAAAAAGTCATGCCATTACACGAAACCGTTCTGTTTGTTTCCTTCTCTCTTTTTTTTACGGTTCCTAATAGTGGCACGATTCAGTTTACTCGTTTAACTTTCCGTCTGTGAACTGGATGCTGACGTGAGGTCGCGAGCAGGTCATGCCCTGGACTCTGACATATAGAGCCAATTACATCTGTAAAACTCTCCCTCCACATCTCGTTACTCTGAGAATGTGAAAATAAAACAGACTCTATCTGCCGATGGCTCGAGCGCATTCTCAGGTGCCAGGCATCAGGACGGTTATGGTTTCCATCCTCCGAGGACGGAATGACCCATCATTCAAAAAAGAAAAAAGAAAAAAAAAAAAACTTGATAATGGTGAAGAATAACAATGTTTAAAACGCACGGTGGGTTTGAAGCGGGCCGGACGGTTTTGGGTTTCCGTGACAACTCACATTAGTGAGAGTAAAAGCGGTTAAATAACAGGGAAGGTCAAGAAGGTTACGCAGATCAAAGGAACGTTAACTCTAGGGAGAAAAAAAATGAAAGCACAGACTTAAAGTGTAGTAATAATCCAAGCCTCTATTTAAAGATCTACATAAGGAATAGATAGCTTAGCAGGGTTCATGGAGAGGTAACAGAGCTAGAGGTGTCCCTATCAGACGTGCGTGTGCTGTGAAGAGGACGCACAACTAAAAACACAGAGAGAGAGTGAGAGAGAGAGAGAGAGAGAGAGAGAGAGAGAGAGAGAGAGACAGTGAGAGAGAAAGGGTGAAAGAGAGTGTGAGAGACGGATGAAAGAGATGAAAGAAAGGGTGGGGGAAAGAGACAAAAAGTGTGTGTGTGTGAGTGTGTGTGTGTGGAAAGAGAGAGAGAGAGAGTGACAAGGAGGATGAAAAAGAGGGTGAGAGGGAGAAACAGACAGAAACTGAGTCTGTGTGCGTGTGTGTGAAAGAGACAGAATGAGAGAGAGAAAAGAGAGAGTGAGAGAAGAGTGGGAGAGAGTGAGAGAGAAGAGAGAGAGGTCTCTGGAGGGACCTGCTTAGTTTAAAGGGCATGAAAAATGCTTCCGCATAGCTCTTTCAATCTGTCTAATGGAAGCCATATTGAATTAGGCCAGCGTGAACACAGAACACAGATTGCAGGTCATGCCTTAACCACCTTCTGGGTGGAGAGAAATCATAATAAATGTCTTTGAATTGATTGGCGACAACAAAAAAAAGGTGACTAAATCAAGCTTAAAGTGACACATAGCAACCTGTCCAACATTAGGGCTAACTAGATTTTGACTTGTAAACCGTAATTAGTTTACCTTTTTTTTTTTTTTTCGTTTTTCTTACCACAAAGCGGAGCGTTCGTGGAACGCGCAGATGCGTTTGTTTATTCTGTGAGGCCGACGCAGGATAGGACATCTTTTCTTTCCTGCCCCGGCGATCATAGATCAATAAAATCTGACAACGCACATTTAAAGCAATCGCGAAAGGGTTAAAATCCCAGCAGCACCCCCCCCCCCCCCCCCCCCGCGCCCCGCCCCCAGCCACCCCACCCCCACCCCCACCATGCTGGGCCTCCACACTGTGACCCACCCCCCCACCATCCATTCAGTGAATATGAATCAAGGACCAAGTACCATAGGGACAGAGCACTGTGTGACAGGAAGAGAGGAGTGAAACAAGGAGCCTAGGGATGAGGGGAAAACGAAGAGTGACGGACTGACACCGTGAGTGACCTCTCAGGGCTTTCGTTTCCCCCCCCCCGTTAAGGGTTACGTCCTCACGCTCGAAAAACGCGACAGGAGGACGAGACGCAACGCTAGCGGCGAGAGGGGCCGTCATTTATCAGGTTCCCCCCCCGACGGCTGAGTTATGAAGAGAGTTTTGGGAATAAGAGAAAGGGGTCGGGAGAAGAGCATTCCGGGTGCCGTATTTTTCCAGCCTCATTCCGGAATGTCCAAAAGCTCTTAATTGGACCTGTGTGTGTACTATTTCTCCACATCTTCCCCGTTTTAATCTTGCAGTCAGCCGGACAGAGGTATTCAACCCACTTAACTCCCTGGCTATAAATTTTCATTAGATCTCTGCATATAGAAGCATCGGTAGTTCAAAGTCACACTGACCCCCACGTGCCAGTCCAATCAACCTAAAGTTCTATTTTATACCCGTGGCCTCATCGAGTCACTAATGTACAATTACCTTGGGGATATCTAAACATTTATTAATGTAGGCCCTGCCTGATGTGGAGCTTTCTCAGGGTGACAAATAGCTTATCCACGGTAAATTAAATTTCAGAGAGACACATGCTGGTCATTTCTGCTGGAGGAGGTTGAGAATTTAGATTTGTAAAGCACCTGTTACATCAAAAGCTCCAACAAAACCATGTGGCTCTTTCTTTTTTTTTTTTTTTTTTCTTTTTTTTTTTTCCAAACTGGCCCGTGTTGCTTTAGAGGGGCTGACTTCCGAGAGCTTTAGCAGGGACGCAAGTCCTTAAATAAAGCTGTCAGTGGGTTCCAGCAGGCCGGATATAGCATTAGGTGCTTTCTCTCTCTCTCTCTCTCTCTCTCTCTCTCTCTCTCTCTCTCTCTCTCTCTCTCTGTCCCTCCCACTATCTCTCTAGTATGGTAGCGAATATGTAGTGATTTCACTATGCGGCTAAGCTTCAGGATGGGCTAGCATAGACTCTCAGCCTTGCCTGGATCAAAGCAAACCTTTGTGGGATTTTTATTTATTTCTTTTATATTCCATGCTCAGTGGATAATGAAGCAACCCCCCCCCCCCCCCCACCACACCCCCCGACGGAGAGAGGTCGTAGATCATAAAGGGGATACAGACACCCAGATGTGCGAGCTTTAATGCGCATACACACGCGGACGGAGACACACAAACCCATAAACATCCACTGACAGGGCATTCGGCTCACTCCCACTCGCACTCCACTTTCCTCTCTCTTGGCTACCTAACACTCCAGGAATGGCCAAGAAAAACACGATGGCAAAGCGCGAGATAGCACGGAGGTCAAGGGTCTCTCTGAATCCAGCTGGGGAGGGAGAACAGGCAGGCGAAGAGTGTGGAGGGGGGCAGGTTGGGGGAGGCGCTGGAGGGGGGGGTTGTGGTGGGGGTGGGGGGGGGGTAAAGCCAGTTCACATGCAGATGTGAAGGGAAATGCTAGTAAATCAACGTGTTGTCCTCACTTCGTAAAGTCAGCACGACCGTTTTTCAGAGGAGGCGCGTATAAAAATGAAATGTTAAAACGGTATCAGGTACGCCACGACGATGCGTCACGGTTTTAAGACCTCAGGACCATCGACGAGTCCCGAAGCGGGTTTGACCCGTCTCACCGTCACGCTGGTGCTGTCAAATAAAGCGTCCAGCTTCTAAAAACAATATATCAGCCAACGAGTTTAGCGTAATCCCAACAACAATTGTTTTCTCACCTGAAAAATGACCTCGTTTCTAAATCAAGGATTGTTCGAGCAGTGTTTTTCATCAGTATAATTACCATCCACCACAGGAAACAACCGATGGAACAAGTCCTTGAAATGATGCTCTCGTTCCTGAACGGAAACACTGCTCAGTAATTACATTTTGGACATGTTTTAAACGTAGTTTCCACACAAGCAAATTTATGAGCTTGTAGTGTATCATAAGTTACAGTGATACAAAGCAATGCTGATTCAGTTTGCTTCAAGGTGATTTTAGTTTGCAGCAAATGGAGTTTCCAAAGTCCTGTCTGATTTAGAGCTTGGGTTTTGTTTTTTTTTTTTTCTTTCCAAGTGAAAGCCAATATTAGCTGATTTTGGCTCCAGCTACAACCGGGATAGAACGTCATATTATAAATACATCCAGTTTCTAATGTAGTGCAGAAACTGATTTCTTGTGACGAGAAATTAAATCAAATCTGGCTGTGGACAGAAAGCCAGTAAGATTCGCTGTAACTTTTGGACCGTGAAAAAGCAAGGTGCAAAAAAACTGTGGGAAAAGCTTCGCGCTCAACAGCCGCGCTTCGCCACACGTCAATGTTTGTTTTCATGCGGCGATAGCACGCCGCGTGCAACTGCGTAACCGAACGCAACGCCCTTGATTAATCAATTTAGATACGCCAGTGTTTGGATACACCAAAGAGAAAAAAAAGGGCCTGTGCACAGAGGTCCCTATCTCAATCCATAGAAAAACACCCCTGTGTGTTTACTGTGGAGCTCCACAGAGATAGTGAATTAGTACACTGAATGAAAGATTGTGGTGACTGCAAAATGTATGAGTCATTCAGC